>NW_020664540.1:17702990-17722477 GCF_002925995.2 Terrapene triunguis | reverse complement strand
CCCGTGCCGCTTCCAGCAGCTCCCATTGGCCTGGAGCAGCGAACCGCAGCCACTGGGAGCCACGATTAGCTGGACCTGCGGACGCGGCAGGTAAACAAACCGGCCCGGCCCGCCAGGGGCTTCCCCTAAACAAGCGGCGTCCCAAGTTTGGGAAACACTGATGTAGACTCTTTGGGATGCCATTTTGGTTGAGAGACAGGCGACTTCCATGGTGCAGAGCCTCTCTCTCATACTCACACCTCTGCATATTAGAACAGAGAGTGCGCGGTGTATCACTGAACCAAAGGAAATTCACTTATAATACACAAACATACAGTGGTAGGATACATGAAGGACGACAGAGCATCTGAAAACGGGGTGGGAAAAATGTGGCTTTTCACTGAAAGCCCCAAATACTATTTTTTTCCCAATCTTTTTATTTCAGTTTTCACATTATTGGTTTTATGACACAAACAGATTGATTTTTTTTTTTAAAGAAAGCTGACACTTCCTGGGAAAATTTAATCAAATATCCAGTTTTCTATCAAAAAAAGTGTTGATGAAAATATGTTGACCGGGCCTATTAAACACTACTAGAGGCTTAAGCTTTCACCGGTTCTTCAGACTGATGCCACTGAAAACCATTGAGCTCCTGTTCACAAAATGAAAATAATAAACACAAAAATGAACCTCCAATCCCTCCCAGCAGGATCAGTAGAATTTACGGGTCAACACTACCTTAGATGCCACCATTTATAATGGCAGCAGATGGTATCTGATTAAACTAGTAATAAAATTAACATAGGGAGATGGTTTTTAATCCAAGACTGAATTCATTGCAGAGTGAGTTTCTTCCCAGATCTCCGAAGAGATCATCACAAAGATGAACAAGCGGTGCATCTGAGGGACTAACAGCAGCCTACATCCAAGCTGTGCCTTCCTGTGATCATGCCTTTCTCTACTTACAGACGTCAGACAGCTACTTGTGCCTTCAAATTGCAGAAAATATGCACACATCTCCCAAACAGTGTGGTTTTAGTACAAGTGGGAGTTCTTAGCCCTACTCGCCTTGTCCTACCATCTCAAATGGGCACATCAGGAGCAAATATATTGGGCAGACTCTGTCCTTGAATGATCCCACGTAACCGGCACTAAAATCCCTGGAAACCATGCACGCACATCAAAGCACTGAATGAAGCTCATATACAAATAACTGATGCCTCAGCTTGGAAGGATTAGATTTTTATTGGTAAATGTCAGTAAACATCAGTTTCTCCATATACGCACAAACCAACGAAAAAGTATTTCCATCAATAAGAATTGACATGTGCAGATAAGCAAAGTATGAAAAATGCTGCTTGAGAACTTAGAGCTTGATTTAAGGATATTCATTTCAACCTTTTGACGGGCAATGCTGACCTTTTGAGTTTTAACAGTTATAAAACCGTTAACTTTTCAATCTCAACATCTACTGTACAGTGCTTAATCTTTAAAGAAAGAGGTGCCTGGGCTCAAGCAATCATAGAAGATAAGGGTTGGAAGAGACCTCAGGAGGTCATCTAGTCCAACCCCCTGCTCAAAGCAGGACCAACACCAACTAAATCGTCCCAGCCAGGGCTTTGTCAAACCTGACCTTAAAAACCTCTAAGGATGGAGATGGCTTCCTCCGCACAGTGTGACCTTGCACACACGGTAAGTGCAGTGGGGTCACACCTTGCATGCCACTGACGGAAGAGTGCCCCAGCACAAATTAAGCTCTGCTACTGTCATTAATTATTGTCTGACACCCCATAAATTTCCCACAACTATAAAAATTTCAATAGATCAAAATAAATTAACAGTGCTTAAAAATCAACATTGAAATTATCCATCAAAATTATATGTCAAATTCTGCAAAGCATACTGGTTCCACACAGTCGCTGGAACACACACACACACACACACACACACACACACACACACACACCCCTCTGGCTCAGATGTGCTCCAACATCAGCTCAGTGTGCAGCAATTATGAACAAAGCTGCATAAACAATGGGATAGAAAACAATGCTGACAATGTCATGCCCTGACATAAAGCAACAATACACACACCCCTAGAATACCATGTTCCATTCTGGTCACCCAGTCTCAAGAAAACAAAATATAACAGAGATACCAGGAGTCCAGAGACACATACAGAAATTGTTTAGATGCATGGAAAGGCTGAGGGACAAGACTGAGGGGAGATGACTATGAAGGCATGTGATAGTCATAAAAGAAGGAATGACGGTCTGAAGAAGGCTATGAACCCTCTCTCATAGCAAAAGAACAGAGGGACGGCCAATGAAATTGGAAGGTGGCCAACGTAGAAGTGATAACAGGAAATACTATTTTGCATGCCAAATTAACCTGCCGGAAGGTATCATTGAGGCCACAAAATGAGATTCAACAGCATTTCTTAATTAATAGTTTCAGATTACCCTATGTGAGAGAACACACTGGACTGGAAGATGTTTAAACGAAAGGTGAGATGAGATGGCGGTACTTTGTGTCACACAACATGGCTGCCAGTGAGGGGAATGGCACAATGCAGGCACATCATGGGCCAACCCTTCTGCTGCACTGTCCTTAGATCGCTGGATGAGGCATGCTCTTCGCTTTAACATTGAGTGAGACAGACCTTTGTCTAGCTGCAGAAAAACAGTTTGGTTTGAGACAAGTGTATTACTTTGGAAAGGAAACCATTCCCCATTTGGTGAACAATTTCTATTGGTTTGATTGATTTCTTGAGGACTTTTTCATAAAGGCAGTGAATGATTGTTCAAGCGGCTTCTGTATAAGGGCTATTTACTAGACTGCTCCGTGTTCCTCTCCGCTACATCCTTGCCCTCAGTTAACGAGCCGTACTTGGCATTTTAAAAATCAGCAGTAAAATTATTGCAGTTGTTAAAAGCCTCCCGTAAAACATACCCAAGAGCTTTAGATTTCCCTAAAATTCACTGCTGGATGTCAGAAAGCCCTGCAAACAAACGGTCTTCAAAAGCAT
Organism: Terrapene triunguis; assembly: GCF_002925995.2. Taxonomy (NCBI): domain Eukaryota; kingdom Metazoa; phylum Chordata; order Testudines; family Emydidae; genus Terrapene; species Terrapene triunguis. The sequence continues at coordinate 17,719,470 of NW_020664540.1, read as the reverse complement.
CCTAAACACAAATGACAATGATTGCCACACTAATTAAAAACACTGAAAGGTTTGGGTCTGGTTTATACCTTTTGCAAGTAGAACAACAAGGCTTGACACATGCATAAGTAAAAGCATTTTTAATAATGAAAGTGTAAAAAAATGCAAACAAGTATGGGGATAGTTTCTCCATCCTGACTCGCACTGAGCAGTATCTTACCCTGTGGAGCACGCATGCCAGAATCTAGTGCAGAGTGATGATAAAAAACAGCGTTGCTAGTTTCCGTCTGCCATCTTTTAGTAGGATTCACATTGTAATTTAAGGGGTGTTATGTTTGTTCAGACATGAAAAACTGAGCCCAGTCAGTGTGCCACAGTTCAGAATCTGTTCTATAACAGACTTTTTTACTAAGTCTGTGGAGGTTAATATATGTCTTGAAAAGGAATGTTCTTCTGTGAATTCAGTGGAATTCATTTATTTCCTCGGGCTCAGCTTGACATGTACTCTGCATCCAATCTTTTATAGCGCCACGCTTTGTTTTTGAAGAAAGGTTTCCATCCTGCAAACGCGAGAGTAACTACTGGGACGATACACGAGTAAAATTACTCATGGGCTTAAGTGTTTGCAGGATTGGACCCTAAAGTGTGACACAGCATGAAACCCAGATGTAAGGAAAGCTCTGAATGACAGTCCTTCCCAGGCGCATCCATTCACAATGTAAGCATTCAGAAATGAGACTTATCATTTAAATTATGGCACACACCTCAAATACACACAGTGCAAGAATTAATGAATTGGCCTAAGGCGACTGTTTTACAAGACAGAGATGTGCAGGTCAAGATTCTTTCTATCACTCAGTTCCTGCACGTTGGGTTCAGTGAAGAAACAAATCTATTTCAAATATTCTGCAACAACTGAAAGGCTTTGATGCTGCCGCCATCAATACTGACACTGAATCAATCGTTTCACTAAATTATTTTTCCGGTCATTGTCTGGCCCTTCAATCCGAAGGAAGCAGTGTCAATATATTTAACGTGCCTTATCTAGGTCATCCAATCGCACACATTTTTCTATTATTCAAGTACTTCTTTGCTCCACACTTTCATATTTCTATTTAAGGTTCTTTAGAAATGTCATCTGCTTCAATAGAAACCTCAAGGTACAGTATAATAAGAGGGAAGTCATCCTCTTTTAAATTACCCTTCGTCAGAAAGGTCATCTCCCGAGGATTATTCAAATCCTTCATGAAAAGTAAAGATCTTGTAGCTCTTCTAGCAAAACTACACTCTCCCCTCAAGCCTCAGAATCCTTGGAAATAACTTTTCCTGACATCATATTAAGCTTTTAAAGATATTTCATAGTTATATCCACCATGGTATCACTATTCACTACCAGAGGGAGTTTAACCAAAAAAACCCCTTAAAATGGGGGACTAGCCCACCTTCTTCAGTTAACTCATGTTCTTTTCATTCCAGTAGCTACAGAACGGATCTATTTAAAAGAGTTAATGTTTCTTTATTAACCTGACTTTACATGCAGTTTTCAGTGGAACCACATAATAAAAAATGCCCTTTTCCAAAAGGAAGTGTTAAAGAGTGAAATTCAGAGAAACGTCGTGTGTGTGAAAGAAGCGGTTGAAGTTCAAATGCACGTCTTCTGGTTTCCTCTCCGTGTTACTGGTAGTTGCCCATATAGCACATTTCTATGTAACAGGGCATATTCCTTGTGACCCTGCCCGCTTCTGCCACATGCTTCATGCAGGGCCTGATTCAACAGCAGGGACCTTTCCTGAGGTTCCCATCACTGGGGAAATCACTGCAAGGCTTCGTCTAGAATAAGGGGCAGCGCAGAAAAGTCCCTGCTCCGAGGGAGCGCGGGGCTGCATTACGTCGTGCAGGGTAACATCACTGTTTCCAATTGTAAAGGTCCGGTGCGGGGGTCGTGCCCTCTCAGGGGCCGTCGGGAGCCAGGCCGCTTCACTACACGGCCCAAAATAGTCCTCGGGTTCGGAGGGTCTCGGGGTTCTACCCCTCAGGCAGGGTAGAAACAAAAGCACAAGGTTGGATAGGCCCAAACGCTAGCTCAGGGCGGGGCCACACACCAGGGTCCGAGGGGGCTCAGATCCTTCCTGCAGGATGAGCTCCAATAAAGCTAATAGCTAAGCCCCGGCCCTCAATTAGGGCGGGGCACACAACACTTTGGGTCAGGTTTAGGGCGCCAGTCCTTGCCTCAGGAGCTAGGCAAGAACACTAGTCTCTGAGCTCAGTCCTTACCTCAGGAGCTGAGCGATAATTAACAAAGTCAGGGGGGCCCAGGCCCTTAGTTAGGGCGGGGCAACAACCCGGGGTTCACGGGGCTCAGGTCCTTGCCGCAGGAGCTGAGTCCTGACAAGTTAGGAGGCCCAGGCCCTCAGTCGGGGCGGGGCAACAAACAATAGTTCAAGTTCCAGGGGCCCAGGTCCTTGCAGCAGGCTGAGCAACAACAAAGTCAGTAAGCCCAGGCCCTGAGGCAGGGCGGGGCAACAAACAATAGTCCCAGGGGCTCAGGTCCTCGGGGCGGGAGCTGAGCAATAACAATCAATTGTTCAAGGGGATCGGTCCCCTTTGGGGCAGTTCTGGCCCTTTGGCAGGGAGGAGGAGAGACTGCCACGCGGCGTGGGGGGTGGCAGGGGGGAACACAGGCCCACCCACTCCACTGTGTTCCAGCCCGGGGCCCTATCCGCAGCAGTCCGTCTGCCGCGGGGTCAGTGGGGATCCTGCCCGCAACACACTGACATCGGTTCGGGGTCTGCTATCCCCGGGCCACTTCCCATCTCCTCCTCCTCCATAGGTACCTGCTCCTCGCTGGGCTCGGCAGCGGGGTCCCACACCATGGGCTCCTCGGTTCGCAGAGGGCTGTCGAGGTCGGGCCGCTCCTCCGGTCTCGGGTCAGGGAGACGCTCAGGCCTCTCCTCGGGGTACCGCGCTCGGGGCAGGCTCGGCCAGTCCGCTTCGGGGTACCGCGCTCGGGGCAGGCTCGGCCAGTCTACCTCGGGGTACCAGGCTCTGGGGAGACTCGGGCCGTCCACGTCTGGATACCGGGCTCTGGGGAGGCTCGGTCCGTCCACCTCAGGATACCTGGCGCGGGGCAGGCGCGGTCTAGCAGGAGCCCGAGCAGGAGCGTCTGGCCTCTCCGGCTGCTGGGCTCCAACTGAGTGCTGGGGCCTGGCTTTTATACTTCCTGTCCCGCCCCTTGACTTCCGGGGGGCGGGAACAGGTGGCGGTGGCTCCGCCCACTTGGGTGGCTGTTCTGGTTCCTCCCTCTCAGGGGCCGTCGGGAGCCAGGCCGATTCACTACACCAATACTGACTTAAGCCAGCCTGTGAGAGGTTCATGGTATGTCCTGCACTGAGATCCCAGGTGGCTGGGCGTGACAAAACCCAGTGGCCAACCAAGGTTAATTTGTGAATGAAGAACTCCAGATTTTAGTGCAACACAATACCCACAGGACTCCTTGTTAGTCTGTGGGAGAACAGGATTTGATGCAGGTGGCCAGATGATCACCCGGGTCCCTCCTGGCCTTAACATGTCTAAAAAGAAACTCGTCACCTGTGAATCATGGTCTATTTTTTTTTATTCTCACAGGAGATAAAGAACTAGATCTCCAGCTAGCCTAAGTTGGTGTAGCTCTACTGAAGTCAGCGAAGCTTTGCTGATGTAACACCAGCTGAGGGTCTTATCCATAAACTCTGTAATCATTTTTTGAATGTATTTATTTAAACTACTGCATGGCGTGAATAAAATGCATTACAACAACCGCACACAATTGGAAACGTGACTGTTACATTCATTTAATGCCAAGTAAATGAAACCGGATCTGAAAGGCCAGTATAAATGATCTCACAAACAAACATCCAAATATGAAATAGCACCAATTGTAGATCAGCTACTATGGATTTTAAACAAATGTCTAGGTTCCACTATTGTCCTTCAAGCATTGGCACAAAAATAAAGTTCAGGACTGGAGTGGCAAATGATTCACAACAGCATGTACTGTATAACGAAATGTTACAATCCATGCACTAGTCATTTATGTAATGTACGAGCTAGAATCAACCACTTATGTTTAATCTCTAACCAATTAGAATTGTCCAGGGTAGTAATATTTACCTGCCAAGTGATTCTTTTCAATGTGGTACATGTATGCTGAAAGAAAACATGATGGCCATTTGTAAGTTTATCATAGAAGTGGCCTAGAAATCAGATTCCTACAACAATCCTGTTCTTATTTGCACGTTTGCGAATAGGCCCTTTTTTCACACTACTGGGGGTCTCATATATATATAATTTCTCACATAAAAACGACTGACCACGTATTCTACAAGTGGTTAATAACATAGTAAAAGCATACTGATTGGTTAATAATTAAATCACACAGTGTTTCAAATAAAAGGAAGTTCTTCTTCACACAGCACACAGACAACCTGTGGAACTCCTTGCCTGAGGAGGTTTTGAAGGCTAGGACTATAACAGGGTTTAAAAGAGAACTAGATAAATTCATGGAGGTTAAGTCCATTAATGGCTATTAGCCAGGATGGGTAAGGAATGGTGTCCCTAGACTCTGTTTGTCAGAGGGTGGAGATGGACGGCAGGAGAGAGATCACTTGATCATTACCTGTTAGGTTCACTCCCTCTGGGGCACCTGGCACTGGCCACTGTCGGTACACAGGATACTGGGCTGGATGGACCTTTGGTCTGACCCAGTACGGCCATTCTTATGTTCTTAATATCATGTGCTGCAAAGAGCCACAGGAGACACAATAAAGAGCCACTTGTGGCTCCCAAGCCTCAATCTGAGTATCGCTGATCTAGGGATATCAACAAGGTTGGAGCCCTATTATGCTAGGTACTATACAAACGTTGCGAGATGCTTAGATATTAAAGTCAACAGGGACCACTGTGATCATCCAGTCTGATGTCATGCATAGCACAGGCCAGAGAACCTTACCCAGTAATTCCTGCATGAATACCATAATTTCTGTTTGAACTATAGAATATCTTTTAGAAAGATAACTAGTCTTGATTCAGAGGCTTCAGCTGATGGAGAATCCACCACATTCCTAAGTTGTTCCAATGGTTAATCGACCTATTTGAAATGTGTGCTTTCTCTCTAGTCTCAGCTTGTCTAGCTTCAGCTTCCAACCACTGGAATTCATTTTTCCTTTTTCTGCCAAGTTAAAGAGCGATCTACTATCAAAAATCTCTTCCCCGTGTAGGTGTTTGGAGTCAGGTCTTAGCCTTCTCTAGGATAAACTAAATAGATTCAGTTTCTTAAATTTCTCACTGTGAGATGGGTTTTTCAGAACTCAGATATAATAGACTTTTATAAGGTGTTTGAGTTAGTGTCACACGACATTCTGATTAAAATATAGCGCAATCCAATATCAACAGAGCACACATTAAACAGATTAAGAACTGGCTAACTGACAGATGTCAAAAAGTAGCAATCAGTGAGGTTCTGCAGGGATCAGTAGTAGGTCTGACACAAACATCTTCCTCAATGATCTGGAAGTTAATACAATATCACTGCTGACAAAAAATGTGAATGACAGAAACACTGGTGGAATGGTAACTAATGATGAGGATAGGACAGTCATGCAGAGTGATCACTTGATAAGCAGGGCCCATTCAAACAAAACATGTTTTAATACAGCCAAATGCGAAGTTATATATGTAGGGACAAGGACTGCAGGCCATACCTACTGAATGGGGGACTGTCTTCTGGAAAGCCGTGATCTGGGAAAGGATTTAGGGTTCATAGTGGGCAAGCAACTCAACATGAGCTCCTAGTGTGATGAAAATGAAAAATGTCTTACAGTGAGTTTTAAAGAGCTCAATCTTTTCAGCTTATCAAAATGAAGAGTGAAAAGTGACTTGACTACAGTGTAATGCCTTCAGGGGGTACTACAGCGCTCTTCCATCTAGTGGAGAAATGCATAACGAGAGCCAATGGCTGGGAGGTGAAACCTGACAAATTCTAATTAGAAATGAGGCACACATTTCTAACAGCAATGGCGATTAACAACTGGAAGAAAGTACCAAAGGAAGTGGTGGATTTGTCATCTCTTTATGTCTTCAAGTCAAGACTGGATGCCAGCCTGAAAGATACGCGTTAGCCAAACACAAGTTATTAGACTCAATGCAGGAGTAATTGGGTGAAATTTAAAGGTCTGTGATATACAAGGGATAAGGCTAGAGGATCTAATGGTCCTCTCCTGGCCTTAAATTCTATGAATCACTCTTGTATCTCTTTTCTGAACTCCTTCCAATTTTGCAACATATTTTGGAGTTGTGGACACCTCCCTACATCTACACAGCATTCCCCTACGTCTACATTAAAGAATGGTATTAGTCCTCTGAGCTACAGCTTGTTCAACTGGTTATCTGCCACGACCCCTCAGTCCTTTGCAGTGTCAGTGCTTTCCAGGTTACTCTCTCCCATCGTGTAACTGTGCCCAACAAGATTTTTAACACTTCTGAAAGCGATTTGCCAGTAACTGACAGTCCTTCCCCTGAGAAACTTATAGTCTAAAAGCCAACACATAACCGGTGGAGGAAACAAATGAGCAGGCATGGGGAAAGTGTGCGTCAGGATAACAAGAATAGCGTGACTCTAACACAGTCTAGCTGTACGCACAATACACCTGCAAACACCTGGGTTACGTTTTTGCCATCTGATTATATAACACCTTGCAATAAACCCCATTTTCACCAGGATCGGGGACAGCTTTTTCTGGGAAAAGCAGCCTGTGATGGGACACTCACCTCCTAAATGCCTGCTATCAGCTGGGTGTGGTACAGCAATCTTTATTCCACGCTCCTGGCCTCCCCTGTAGGTTGCTGCCCTCACTAGGCAGGTCTTCAGCGTCTCAGCCCTCTGGCCAAGTCACACAGTCATAAATGGACGAACCCCTTCCTGGGTAGCAAAAGCCCAAGCTATCTGCCCTCACCAGGGTCTTCAGCCCCATCTCTGGGCCCTTTAACACTCGGGCTTCTAAACGAGCCTTGTCCTCTTCCCGGGGCTTAGGTTACTTTTTCAGTGGCCAGAGGGAGAACCCGGGCCCACCCACCACTCCAAGTCCCAACCCAGTGACTCCATAAACAGCAGCAACACAGCACTAGCTCCAGTTCACTGCTGCTATCCCTGGGCCTTTTCCCACACAGCCTCTCTCTCTTCACCCTGACCTCTAGGCTGACGTTCTCAGATCCTCTTCCTCATCAATGAAAGCAAAATGCCCCCAGAACCCATCTTCTGGTTCTTTGTCAAGCTCCTGGGACCCTTCATTGCTCCTCTGGTCCCAGCCAGGAACTGACCGGCTCAGCCCCAGCAGCTCCTTTTGTCTGATCCTGGCTGCGTCTGTGAAGCCCCTCTAGGCAGGTCTGGAAGACCCACCTTCACTGCTCCTTTCCTGGAGTGAGGTGACGTCCCCTCCAGAAGGGACTCTTGAAGGGCCAGGTATACCCCATCGCACAGCCGGTATAGACTGTAGAAGGATAGCAAGGGAGTTCATTTAAAATGACAAAGTCAAGGGATTGCCGGTCATTTTTGAAATGCTATTTTACACGTGGTTTGCAGCAACCCCTATGTAAATAGAAATCAGTTTCCTTACTGAATAGACTATTTTCTTTTCTGCATATGGTATTTCTTTGATGAACTAGATCCATTTCTAACCAGACGGTGTTTTGCTTTCTTGATACGTTGATAAAGAGGGACCAAAAGAGAGGATAGATTTGTGTGTCGGTGTGCATGTGCACCAACACAGGTGATGTCCTTGAGACCCTTTTGAGCATTCCAGGTGTAAATGTCAGAGTACTAAATCTAAAGATGTTGATGTAATCCAAATTAAGACAGGGAGGGCCTTTGTCTCCTCTGGTGGCTGGACCATATAACGAGGTATCTGAATCTACTAATGATTCTAAGCTACTGCGTTAGCTCAAACAGGGGAGGTTCATGCTTTTAAACCCGGAGGTCTCGAGATCAACCACTGCATATGACCTGACCTGGCCCATTTATTACCTGGTGAGAGGGGGCAGGCACTTGGCTAGTAAGAAAACTGCTAGCTTAGAAAAAGAGGATGCTGTAAAGCTAATCAAGAAAGGATGAGAAAATACCAAAAATAAGTGGGTAAGGACAACGCCAAGATAGAACCTGGCAAAAACACGTTGACACATCCAGTAACTTTAAAGAGCAGATGTTACAGAAGAATCTTACTTATTAGAGAAACCCCATTCACAGCTAAGACAGACATCTCTTCTCTGAACTGCAGAAGTTTGCTTTCTAACTTGATGGGATCATTGCAGAATTCGTCAGTGGCAGAACAGGAGTCACCCCAGAAGGGCCTCATCCCAGGCAGGATTAGCAACTTGTGTTTTATTCTGTTCCAGCTGGTTTTCCCACCCGTAATATTTGCCTTAAATATGTAGGCACAACCTTGGAGGATGTATAGACGTTTCTTCTGTTAGTGCCCTAGGGTGAGTAAACTATAATCCACGCTGTTCAACAAAAAATTCTCAGCTGTGTTGCACGATTCCCTGTACGGACAATTTTCAGCACAGACAATCAATAACTCACAAGAAAAAAAATCTCAACAATGATGCAAGTGAGTTGTGGAGTTTGTGTGCGTGTGTGGTTTTTTAACCTTCTGTGATTAAGAGAGAGCCGGCCTTGGAGAACAAAATCGAGTTGCAGTTACTGAACGGATGTCACCGTACATTGAAAGCACACCATACATACCAAAATGCTACCTTTTTCTCGCTGGCTCGGGTCCATCTGTGATGCCTGAATTTAAGAACATATCTTAAGTGCTGTCCCTCAGAAAACCTGGGCTCCCTCTCCCTCTCATTTTAAACAGGCTAATATTTATTGTATTAGAAATTAAGAGGTTACAAAGGGCTGTTACTTGCACTTGATGAGGTGATGACTTTCACCATTTATCATGTGGGCATTTAAGAGAACAAATGAAAACCACAACCATAAAAGGCTCACCTGTGTGTGTTTGCTACCTACAATGGGTTCTCAGTTGAACACATCTCCAGTGGTTTGAGCATTGGCCTGCTAAACCTAGGGTTGTGAGTTCAATCCTTGAGGGGGCCACTTAGGGATCTGGGACAAAAATCTATCTGGGGATTAGTCCTACTTTGAGCAGGGGGTTGGACTAGATGACCTCCTGAGGTCCCTTCCAACCCTGATATTCTATGATTTAAGAGGGATCTCAAAGCCTGGCAAGATGAAAATGAACCTTTACAAAACACTGGGTGTGTAAGGAGGAAATCTTGGTCACCTAACCCCTGCAATATCCCCACTGACTTTGAAGGGAATTCTTCAAGAGTAAGGTAAACAAGGGATCTGCTCCAAAACACCAGTCCAAGGACAGCAATTAGAACTATTGTTGTTGTTACTAGAATCTCTAGGGGAAAAAAAATAAAAAAGCAATTCCCGCTTGTCTACATATATTCTGGAGGTGATTATCTCATTCGAAATATTTTCACCATCAGAGGCATCCTCACCCCTTTTGCTATCACGCTGTGCCATTTCCTCACACATTTGAAACAAAAGGGCATGTTCTTCTGGAGCTGAGGCAACCCTGAAAACTAAGGACCAGGCCCTCTCATGTGCTGAGATCTGCTTGGCACAAGAGAGGCAGAGGGGAGCCACTTACAGCTCCCTGATTTTTTGGGCCAACCTACTTTAGCCCTGGCACAAGTTAGAGCAGCCCCAGGCTGCGTGGTTCCCAAGGGAGCACACACCAGCTTGGAAAGGCGGGGTATGCTATCTTTTGGCCACGCCCCCTTCATACACACACAGTAACCATCCCCTGTCCACAGGCTGTCAGCTCTGCCAGTTCTGCACCCATGCGGACTACTCGATGCCAGGGCCCTACCCAGCTGGGGAAAACGTGGAACCTTTCTGCTCCCTTTGCATGGCAGGAGCAGCACAAAAGGAATGGAATGCGGCCAGAGAAACCAGCCCTAGAATATGAAGATGTAGAATAAAGTGGAACATTTTTATGGGTGAAACCTGTTGTCTGCTGGCACGTTGCATTCTGGGATTTCCGGGAGGGCCATATTTCTTCCTACAGCACTTTGTTGCACAGAGATTGATTAGTCTCATGTGCCATGACAGCAAAATAAAGACTGGTGGCTCCTGTAGTATAATGAATAAACTTGAGCATGTGAGATTAAAAAATAAAAAGTGCAGCCAGTTTGGTGTAATTGCAAAGAGGCGAAGGAAATTCCTGCTTGCCAGAGAAGTTTTGGCAGGTGAAGAAAATAATTTTCATCCAAGTAACAATGTAGCTATTTAGTGCTGAGTGAAAATGGAACTGGTACAGCCGCGGGGGAAAGCAGAAGGTCCCAGCACCGATTCTTCTTGTGGGGGCATATTAAAACAGGTTGGATATTATCCATGTCAACAGCAATTTAGGGCCAGATTCTGCAGCCTTTACGCATATTGAGCTGGATCTACTCATGGGCGTATTCTCACCGAAGTCAAAAGATTACTCACATGAGTAAGTGCTACTCAGTGTGGGTACCCATTGCAAAAACGAGCCCTAACGCCCTAAGATTGTCTCCCTTCTCTTCCAACTTGCCACTGGCTCCCTCCTGTTCTCCCAGGACTCTGACCCTTTTAAGCTTTGTGGTTAGGTTCGGATAGCTCTCTACAGGGACCTGCCTACCTCAGTTAATTCTTTAGGTTTGATTAGTTCCTGGCTGCACTGTCCGAGTCACAGTAGGCAAGCTGAGTTCTCAGACAGGCAACTGGACTTTGCAACAGGTCTTAAAAGACGGTGGGGGTCTTTTTATACAGCAAGTGCAGTAGAAGCATTGCGAGATATATCTTACTGTATTCTCACAGATCAGTGCAAAATACTGTGCTGTAAAGGACAAGATCCTTTTTAATCCAGCAAAACTAACAGTTTGTGCACCACATTCCTCTCCCACTGGTCTTCAGAATAGGCTGATGCATAGCAATGTAGCTCACAAATTAGCTACCACAGGTCAAGGATACTGATACTCTGAGAAAGAATAAGAAGTGCCAGTGATTAACTGTTGAGTCAGAGTGCCTGCTCCCTCATACACTTCATCATATGCCCTCCTGTCACTTGTTTTCCTTGCTGCCTGGCTCCTTTCATCCTCGGAGTCAGTTATATTTTGCACACCTGCTGTATGTCAGGTTGGCGAAAGCTTCCAGCTGTTCTCTGTTCCACTTACACCTGACTCCTAAGAGAGGACACTGCTTGGCTCGGTGTGTTCACGATAGTTGTTCATGAGGAACAAGAAATGCTTTCCTTTCGGGCAGTACAGAAGAAGCAGTTTCTTCTCAATCAACCTTCAGCTTCACTTTATCAGCAGGGTTTTTTTAAAGACAATTACCCAGGTTGTGGTCTAGCGCTCTTACGGCATCAGAAGATGGGTGTAGGTATGCGTGCTAATTAGCCTTAAGGATGGATCATAATCAATAATTAAATGAAAACTATTAGAGGGCCACACATGTTGCTTATGCAGGGCAAGCTGGCAGGTACTGGGAAGGGCGGGGATGCATTTCTGTAGCAATTCTACAGGGTACTGCCACAAACCCTACATTTGCTTCTTATGTTGCCCAGGCAGCTCGTCTTCTTCTTTTCATCATTTCTTATCATCAGCTTCCCCTTGAGAGTGCCCATGAACTGCTGTTGTCACAGGAGCCTGAGCAGCGGCCTTGTGACATCAGAGTAATTCCCTCCCTCCTAACCTGGGAGGGATTGCAACTGCTTTGGAGGATAGGGTCAAAATTCAAAATGATCTGGACAAATTGGAGAAATGGTCTGAGGTAAACAGGATGAAGTTTAATAAAGACAAATGCAAAGTGCTCCACTTAGGAAGGAACAATCAGTTTCACACATACAGAATGGGAAGAGACTGTCTAGGAAGGAGTACGGCAGAAAGGGATCTAGGGGTTATAGTGGACCACAAGCTAAATATGAGTCAACAGTGTGATGCTGTTGCAAAAAAAGCAAACGTGATTCTGGGATGCATTAACAGTTGTGTTGTGAGCAAGACACGAGAAGTTGTTCTTCTGCTCTACTCTGCGCTGGTTAGGCTTCAACTGGAGTATTGTGTCCAGTTCTGGGCACCACATTTCAAGAAAGATGTGGAGAAATTGGAGAGGGTCCAGAGAAGAGCAACAAGAATAATTAAAGGTCTACAGAACATAACCGATGAAGGAAGGCTGAAAGAATTGGGTTTGTTTAGTTTGGAAAAGCGAAGACTGAGAGGGGACATGATAGCAGTTTTCAGGTATCTAAAAGGGTGTCCTAAGGAGGAGGGAGAAAACTTGTTCATCTTAGCCTCTAAGGATAGAACAAGAAGCAATGGGCTTAAACTGCAGCAAGGGAGGTTTAGGTTGGATATTAGGAAAAAGTTCCTGTCATGGTGGTTAAACACTGGAATAAATTGCCTAGGGAGGTGGTGGAATCTCCACCTCTGGAGATATTTAAGAGTAGGTTAGATAAATGTCTATCCATAAGGGCAGGGGACTGGACTCGATGACCTCTCGAGGTCCTTTCTAGCCCTAGAATCTATGAATCTATAAAAAATTAACCCTGCTGTCTGGCTTCGCCATCCGTCCCCTTGACAGTGCCCATTTGGTGCTGCAGGCAAAGCAGCATTGTGGCACTAGAGGTACCTCTGCCAGTCATCACTCCCTCTCTCCAGGTAAGCCTAACACTAACCTTAAACCCTAACTAACTGACAGACAGGCAGACAAATGCCATGGAGCTGAGTGTTAGGCCTCACTTTGCTTGGCCACTGAGAGAAAAATAACTGGAAGAAAAGAAACTAGGCAATTTACTGTAACACAAAATCACAGGCACAGTATGGCATGTTATTGTCCATTTCCCCCCATCAGATTAGATTTTATTCCCATTTAATGTTTAAATTATCTCTGTGTGCCTTGAATGTCCTAGCTAATTAACTGTTTCCACTGCAGCATGTACTGGTAAGAGGAGATCTGGCCATCTGGAGGCTCTACTCCTGTTTAACTCCTTAAAGCAACCTCCTGAAAACTTCATTTTCTTTAGGCCAAACTCCATTTTCTTGTGAGCTCATTTAACATGCCTGTTTGTAATGAGTGTCAACAGCATCTGGAGCCTGATGAGTGCCATGTAAATAGCTCTGGCCAGAAAACAAGAATACCCCTTCCTGGAAAATCATGAAGTTTTGAAATTTGGTTTCATTCCAGATTGGAATGAAAACAAGACCAGTCATTCCCCCCCCCCCCAAATAAAATCTATGAGAGAGAGAGAGAGATATCCTTGTCCCCATCTCTGCCCGTGAATAGCTCAAGTCTCTGACCTGAATCAGGCAGAGGTCTAACAAACAAGATATTTGCTATTCTGAGGTAGGTCTCTCTCAGACACACACACCAGAAATTCCCTCCTGAGCCTCAGAAACCTTCCTGGTGAATTGTCATTTTCTGATGAAAAAACATTTAATTGAAAAATTGTTGACCAGTTCTACATCTAAAGTAAAACGGAAACCACCAAAGGCGATGCCCCACACAAGGGAGTTAAACTGCGATCCTTAAGAGCAGATCGGAGACTAGACCAGGGCATTAGTCTTTGAAGCTGCTATGACACCATATGCATTTGCTAGTCTTTGCTCTGAAAACATCATAGGAGATCATCTAATAAGCTAGGGCCTTTGACAGCTCGGCTTGTAAGCCTGAACATATCATAATTCCATCAAAAACATTTACTGGAGAAAATGTATCTGTTGCCCTTTCTAATGCTATGTAAGGGCTCTTTGAGGGAAAAACGAATCTTCTCCCACTCAGAGCAAGTGTTCATACAATATGCATTGGCTATTGCTCCTATCAGAGGTAGTAATTACTGATCATTGCTAACAAGGAGGAAGGAAGTGAAATCTGAGTCACATGGGCATGAGGGATTCTCAGCAGAATGAAGGGCTGAGGTCTGATTCACACTACTAACATCTGTGCCTATCAAGGCAGCTAGCAAACAGCTGGGAGTGCAGCAAAACAATCTGAAACTTTCCATTTTTCAACTACGGGAATCCTACTTGAAACAATCAAGTTATTTCCTCTTTGGAATTACTGTAATACCATCAAGGGAAAATAATCCCAGACAGAGTTATTCGAGAGGAGAAAGCTATTTCAAAAGGAATAGCATAAAGAGATTTAGGATGATCTAGGACAGCAAATTAGACAGGAACCAGCAATGTGATATAGCAGTGAAAAAAAATGTGAATGTGATTCTCAGCAACACACCTAGAAAGGCAAGTGGGTGAAGGGTCTGTATGACCACACCATTTGCTCTATATGAGTCTGGTAAGACTGTTTCTTAACTACTGCATACACTTCTGAGGACACCTACACTCCAAAGATGTTAAATTCGATGGCATTCAGAGAATTGTTTAAAATATTAAAGTTCTGGAGGAACTGACTAATGCAGACAGAAAACACAGCCAATTAGATGCTAAAGGGGTGTTTTGTGTGGGATGTGAGAACCCTCTGCAAACATCTGAAGGAGGTAAACATCGAGAAAGGGGAGTAATTGTTTACTGGTAATTGTTTATATGACAAGAAGAAAAATGATGCAATGAAGGAAGCAAAAATGAAGGCTGAACATCAGACCATTTTGATGTGATTTGTTAGAATGTGAAGTACTCGCTCCAAGGAAAGAGAGGGATGCCCCTTTGACTTGAGCCATTCCAAACTGATTCACTGTGGGGAGTATTACTGGTAACAATGCTGCCCTTCAAGGAAACAGACTAGGGCCAAGCAGGGCCGGCTCTGGCTTTTTGGCCGCCCCAAGCAAAAAAAATATATATATATATATATATATATATATATAGGGGGGGTGGCCAGAACAGCAAAGCAAAAAAACCCAAAAAAAACCCTGTGGCGCGGCCGGAGCGTGGGTGCAGGGGGACCGGCTGCGGGCGGGGGGGGAGGGAGTGGGCGGGAGAGAGAGAGAAGGGCGCGGCCAGGGCTACAGCAGGGGTGCTGCCACGCGGCCCCTCCAGCTGCGCCGCCTCCTGCCGCGAGGGCTCCGCTCCGGTCGGCGGGGAGGGAAGGAAGAGGACTGCCCTGCAGGGCGCTCTGGTTCTCCGCGCCGCCGCCCCCTACAGGGCGGCCGGAGCGGAACAAGAACAACAACAACAACAAAAAGCGGCCGTGCCGCCCTAGGATTGGGCAGAATGCCGCCTCCAACAATCTGCCACCCCAAGCACCCGCTTGCTCAGCTGGTGCCTGGAGCCGGCCCAGGGGCCAAGATTTTCACAAAAGGGTCCATAAAATTGGACTCCTAAGTCCATTCTTC
The DNA here is from genome assembly GCF_002925995.2 of Terrapene triunguis. Classification (NCBI taxonomy): domain Eukaryota; kingdom Metazoa; phylum Chordata; order Testudines; family Emydidae; genus Terrapene; species Terrapene triunguis. Next base: position 17,704,132 of record NW_020664540.1, on the reverse strand, counting down.
AGTACTTAATTATTGTTTTAGGAGCTTAACTATCGGCACCCATCTTTGAAAATCTTGGCCGAGAAAACTTCATTCATTCAACCTCCAATGTCTCTGATTCTGTTATTTATTCTCTAGGACCTTACATAGGACACACCTGAATGCAAAAAGTAAAACTCTTGTGCAAACAGCAACAAAAATATTGTGCTCCCACGAACAACTGGCCACCATATTGTCCTGCCAAGAGGGTAATAATGTACCTAAATTCTACATCCATGTCCATCCAAACTTCTCATGTCAGTGTTGTCTCTTTTACTCTTTACACAACACACCTAATATAGAATACCCACATAGGCAGGAGCGGGAGAGGTGTCCGAATAACTGCATTTACTATCTAGAGACGCACGCAAGGCCTAGCTATATAGACATACTGCTGCTCTGGACGGGTTCTGGTTGCTTCTCAAACATAGAAGACAGTGAAGCCCACTAGAGGGCTCAAAAACTATTTAGAGGCTACTACTTAATTCCTCGACATTACAGCCGGCCTGACAGAGAGCTTTAACAACTGATATAGGGGGCTCTGCTTTCCTCCGGCTTTATCCAATTTGTCACAGCATCAGTACTGGCCAAAGCTCTGTAAGAGCTATAGTTGAAGTGATGCTTCTTCCAAAAGGATCAATTCTGTACAAAGGGCAAGTTTAGAATATAGCAGGGTGCAACCGGGGCTCATGCCTACGCCTGACAGGTACATTACTCCATGCTGATTGAGATTGGTATTGTGTGAGTGATTGATCTAAAATCTCAGTCACCCCAGGGCAAAGCAAGCATCTATTCCACTGACACAGAATACAGGTCATTTTCTTCCCAACAGAAGCTCACATGTGAAATCAGGAGGCCTTGAGTTTGGCAGAGATAAAATGTCATTGCACTTTAATGTCCCGTCTTAATACAGACAACCCACCTCGTGAAGATTTGCAAGAACATAACAGCTCAAGAGCCATTTTAAAGGGCTCGATTGTATTTCCACTGTTTATTGCTTTCAGTACCTTAGTCTCAACAGGCAAGGCTGCTTGATAATCCAGGTTTGGAATATTGACTTCTGAATAGAGACAAGCACTAATCGTGAATGTTGGACCTGGATTTGGGTCCAGATTTCAATTAAC
>NW_020664540.1:17652710-17697990 GCF_002925995.2 Terrapene triunguis | reverse complement strand
TAACCACCCTCATTCCACCCCCACTAAAGCGTAGAGTGACTGTTTTTGAAGATCCGCCTCAGGCAGGCAGATTTATCTTCTGTGTCCAGCATTTTTACGCAGAGGGGAATAAATTTCAGCATTTAATTGTTTTCCTCTCCCCCTGGGATTCCATAAAATTTAACGTTCTTTCTCCCAGGTCTGTTTTCGCAGTGTTTGACACATAATTGCCTTTGTGGCTTCAGTAAATCTGTATAATGCAGTTCTCTCTCTTCCAGCTGTTTCAGTCTCTCTTTCTTCGCCTGTGTTCTAGTTCATCTACCCTCACATCCATTTTTATCAGCCTCTGTTTTATCTCCAAAATTGAATTTTCAAGGTTATTGAAGAAAGCCGTTTTTCTTCATTTTCATTTCCTTTCTGAACTCTGCCATGGCTTATGCTATGCATATTTTGGAGCCCTGCATAGTTTCTGATGAGGCCGGAGTTATTCTTAGTGTCATACACAAGCTAGCAGAAAACCCCTTCCTGAACAACCTGGGCTTGCCCACAAGAATCAGACAATCTTGTTCAATTTTTTTCCATTGTAGAATACACCAGTCTAATCCAGAGGGCAGTACATGGGAACCAACAGCTCTCCTCCGACTGCAACTGGAATTCTCTTATGCTCATTTGAGTTCATACCATCACACCCAGTCAAATTTTACTAATTCCTAAAGAGGAGGTGCTCTATATTTGTTTAAGTCTTTCCAAAAAAAAAAAAGATATTAATTCGTCAAGCTGTCCGGTGTGCCTCAAAATAAGTTTCTAGTCTATTCTGCACAAGTTTTCTCTCTTCCTGTTTGTAGAATGGGGCAGGAGTTCTCATACAAGTAGCTACAGTCCTATCCCTTATGTAAACAGAGTGACCATAATACTAGTAGCCTAAGACACTATGGTAAACTGGAATACTTGAGTCTCCAGTACCCGGCATAGCTCTTAAATGTTACCACACGAGAATGATAACATTTGGTACCCGCTCATGCACAGATGTGCACAGGCTGCAAGTCAGGGGAGAATCAGGTTGTCAGTATTTTAGAGCATTGCTATCAGCGTTTCAGCTTGTCACGTCATTTTCCTTAACAATCTTATTTTGGAGTGTTTAACAACCCCTAGAACAAGCCGCAAACAGGAACCAAGATCATTTTCTAAAACAGCTGCTCCACATAATGAACTTTCAGTTCAAGTTGCAGACAGGCACCCTAGAAGTTTGGACAACAAAATGTCACAAAAGTTTACAAATTTAACACATACAAACGAGAGGCTATATCACTGGGACATAGGGCCCGATCCTCAGCTGGCATAAATTGATACAGGTCCACTAAAAGTCAATGGAGCTACGCTAACGTGTGCCAGTTGAGAACTGCACCTAAATCCAGTGATGTACTCAACTGAAAACAATGCATAGCATCATACCCCACTCTAATCAAATGTGCAGAATCTGGGTATCAGCCTCCTTCCTCATCTTTTTTCTCTTCTCCACTTATGCTCATTTGAGTTCATACCATTGCATCCACCCAAATTCCAAATGGTAAGCGCTTCATGTTTTTGTACACACTCACGAGGTGGTCAAGAAGAAATGATGATATTCATGGGATGAATGTCATCTCTACATCTAGGGGATAATTTATATATATTCACACACACATACCTATCTTTATGATGCAGTTTGGGAGCTTTAAGCATATTTTTGCTAGAAGCAGTCAGTATTGATTGGGAAAAAAAAAATCAAGAAAGTTCTATGAGTAGCCAGAAGCTGCTAATTAACTTCTTTAATATAACCAAACTAACAACGTTTATTCTGGAGGAGGCCGTATGAAGGACTGGTCCCTGACTATGCAGATTCCATGGAGCTGGAAAGTTACGAGATCTGCCATAGCAATCATCCTGCATAATTTGTCTAAGAAGGGATAAGCCTCTAATTGCCAGTTTTCAAAAACAAAGCCGTTTGAGCTTGTAGGAAAGGGCATGAATGAAGGATTAGTGGGATGTAGCTGGAAAATTGGAGATTTGTTCAACATGACTGTCCAGCATAATCACTGCCCAGTGAGGAAGTGAGGATGCTCAACTTTCTTCTACACAATACAACTGTTCTCTTGTCTGGATTATTTAATACAAGTATTTCTTTTCTCATCTTCCTTTACACCTTCAGAAAGCTGAGATATTCCCTTGTACACATTAGGCTGCAAGTCAAGCTCTTGTACTAGATATGAACTGGTTACAGACGTTCTTACCCAGAGACATATACCAGCAATATGTTCTCTGCAGTAGCTTTTAATGCACTGCCGGATAAAGTTGCATGCTCAGGTAAGGTATGTTACACATGGCACCACCTGGTGGCTGAAAACAGTATAATACAGTTTAGCATTCCATAACATTCCCTGTAAACCTCACTGTGTTATTGAAATGTATATATTTCAATAACAATATATTGGATCAAATGTATATGGAATTTGCTAAGGCTAGAGTGAGCGCCTTAGAGGATTCTCTGAAGAGCTATACAAGCAAACATTGAACATTATTTCAAAGATCGTAACATCCTTTAGTTGGTAAAAGACTAGGCAGACTAAGTGAAATAGTGTATGGGTACTGGTGATGCTCATTCTGCCATAGGATTAAGTAGTTCCTAGTTCTATAGCAAAGAAAAACACACAGCCTGACAAACAGCTGATTAGGCCTCAACTGGAGAATTGTGACACCTGTCAGGGATGGCCTAGATAATACTTAGTCCTGCCATGAGTGCGGGGGACTAGACTGGATGACCTCTTGACGTCCCTTCCAGTCCTAGAATTCTATGAAACATTTCAGAGAAGAGAATGCTAGTCCTTAAAATATACTGTTGTGTTTGGGGTGGTTACTGGATCTGTGAAGGTAGAGGGGTGAACCGTGGGTTTCTTGTATATAGTTGTTTGTAGGGTTCCGTTGTTGAAACTAATCATGGTGTCTGGGAAGTTGATGTGGGAATGTTCTAGAGAGAGATTAATGGATGAGTGGTGGAAATCTATGAGGGAGTTTAGTTTGTCTGTCCAGAGGATGAAAACATCATTGTTGTATCTCAGGTATATCATTGGTTTTGTTGTGCATTTGCCCAGAAATTCTTCTCCAAGGTGGCCCATGAAAAGGTTGGCATATTGGGAGCCATCCTAGTACCCATATTGGGACAAAGGGTTTGTTGTTGAATGTAAAATTGTTATGGGTGAGTTTGGCAATGTGTTTGGGGTTGATTTCTGAGTGTTGTCCATTGTCTTGTAGATATTTGAGGCAGGCAGTGATGCCGTCATTGTGAAGGATAGTCATGTACAGGGAGGTGACATCCATGGTGGCAAGGACACTGTTGTGAGAGAGGCTGTTAATGTTGTGGAGTTTCTGGAGCAAAGTGGTAATATCCTGATGGAAGCTGGCCCTTTGTGTGGTGAGTGGTTTATTCCTCTGAATATTTATGAGAGCTGCCCATGGGCAGGAGATGATGAGACCGCAGCAGCCTGGTTTTGTTTTGTATGCTTTTGTTGGGTTTTTGACCAAAAGATCCAGTCTGTTCAGATGGAGTTTTCTGGATGATCAAACCCTTGAGAGCTAGGTTTGCAAAGTGGATAGCTTAAGTAAATCATCTGGTTAGAAATGAAATATTATCTCTACATGGTGTTCAACCAGAACTGCAGATCCCATCACCTTCTTCAATTGTAATTAATCAACATCCAAGTTAAAAGGGTAACTATGCTGGAAATGAATTCCCATAATGAAAATATTCATTAACTTGTGTAGCTCCTTCTGCGAGGTGTGGCTTACATCTCCTTTCTCCTCCCTGATGTCTGCTACTTGGATTGGCTTCTCCCCTCTCCTTACATGGGCTGGGTCTTGACTTCTTTGTTCTGACACCTGGTGCCTCCACCCTAGGTGACTCCTCACTGTGCCCAGGAGACATAGGATGCTGTCCCTGGGGAAAACGGCTAAATGCTACCACTGTGTTATGGACCAGGATGTAGGTGGTCTGGCCTAGTAGTTGGAGCAGGAGTCAGCTCTGGTGGGTGGAGCAGGTGTCCAGGTTGGGGAACAGAGCCGGGCTGTCAAGCCAGAGTCAGAACCAACAATTGAAGCTGAAGGTCAGAGCCGAGGTCAGATACCAAATGCTCGGTCAGGCTCGGAAATTGGAGGCTGGGGTCAAAGCCAGGGCTGGTAACTGGTGTTTGAAGGTGAGTTGTAAGGGCAGGAACTGGAGGAGAGGAAAGGATGAAGCACGGAGCAAGAGGATGATGGGAACAGGAGAGAAGGCAGGGGTGAGGCAGGAGCAGAGCAGGAATCAGGAACAGGGTGGGTGCAGGAGGCAGGCACAAACTGGGTCCAATGCAGCCACAACAGGAAATCCCCTAGTTCTGCGGTCAGCCTCCTTCAGACTTAAATTGCCTGGTTGGACCAATCGGTGAATCTGGGTGATCCTCCAATCAGGGCTCCCTTGGGCAGTGCCTTGGCTGAGCCTAAGGTCCTACTAGTTCTCAGCCCACCAGATTTCAGCAGACATTGGGTGGAAGCCAGGATGCAGTGGATGTTAGGGGACTGCAAGGCCTAGGTTCAATACTCTGGACATCACACACTGCTGGCCCGGAGTATAAACCCCAGTAAAAAAGGAACAGCAACGTATATCAGCACAAACACCAGCAAGGAAACAACACCCCCCCAAACAACAATCTAACAAAGGGGATTTTACTGGGAACAGGAACATGGGATCTGGGGGCAGGAGATGGTGAGGGGTAATTAAATAAATACTAAACCATCAACTAATCCCCCTCCTTCCAACACTCAACTCTTCCCAACCCCCAGCTCTCCCCCGGCATCTCCCCAGGCAGATGGACCGCCAGGCTGCGTGTTCAGACAGGTGCTGAAGCACTGTGAATGTTGGCCAGCTTAATCAAAAGGGACCCCCACATGGTGCGTCTGCCCCTGGGTGGGGCAGGGTCCTCTCCTTGCTCCCAGGTCTGGAGATCTGTAGGGGGTCTGAGCTGGCTCTCAGCAGCTGGCGCTGAGTGGGATCTCGGCCCCTCTGGATACTGGTCTCTTAGAGGCTGGAGCAGCCTGACCCATGCACTGGATCCCACAGTCACGCAAAGGCTCTCTTTGTGGGGAGGGGAGTTAATCAGAGACTCCCTGAGCTGTTCTGCGTCTCTCTCAGCTCCCCACTCGCAGCTCAAAACTGAGACTAAACCTCGTTTCTGCCTCTGGGTCAGGCTGTCCCCTCCCTCTGAGGGGCTGAGCAGCCGGGCTCATCGGTCTCCCAGCAAACAGCCTGTCCTGCTCACCTCATGCAGAAGCCTCCCTATTGGTCTCAGCAGGAGTTGCTATCATTTCCATCCCTGCCCCCGGCTCAAAGCATGCTGGGAAATGGCACCAGAGGGCTCTGGTAGCCATTATGGGTGTAGTCCATAGAGTAGGGCCCTTTAGAAGCTCAGTCCAGAGTTCCAGGAGCTGGCAAACTCCAAGTGCAACACAGATTCCCCTCTTCCTCCCTCAGGCATCATAGAATATCAGGGTTGGAAGAGACCTCAGGAGGTCATCTAGTCCAACCCCCTACTCAAAGCAAGACCAACCCCAACTAAATCATCCCAGCCAGGGCTTTGTCAAGCCTGACCTTAAAAACCTCTAAGGAAGGAGATTCCACCACCTCCCTAGGTAACCCATTCCAGTGCTTCACCACCCTCCTAGTGCAATAGTGTTTCCTAATATCCAACCTAGACCTCCCCCACTGCAACTTGAGACCATTGCTTCTTGTTCTGTCATCTGCCACCACTGAGAACAGCCGAGCTCCATCCTCTTTGGAACCTCCCTTCAGGTAATTGAAGGTTGCTATCAAATCCCCCCTCACTCTTCTCTTCTGCAGACTAAATAACCCCAGTTCCCTCAGCCTCTCCTTGTAAATCATGTGCCCCAGCCCCCTAATCATTTTCATTGCCCTCCGCTGGACTCTCTCCAATTTGTCCAAATCCCTTCTGTAGTGGGGGCACCAAAACTGGACGCAGTACTCCAGGTGTGGCTTCACCAGTGCCGAATAGAGGGGAATAATCACTTCCCTCAATCTGCTGGCAATGCTCCGACTAATACAGCCCAATATGCCGTTGGCCTTCTTGGCAATGAGGGCACACTGCTGACTCATATCCAGCTTCTCATCCACTGTAATCCCCAGGTCCTTTTCTGCAGAACTGCTGCTTAGCCAATGGGTCCCCAGCCTGCATGGGATTCTTCCATCCTAAGTGCAGGACTCTGCACTTGTCCTTGTTGAACCTCATCAGATTTCTTTTGGCCCAATCCTCTAATTTGTCTAGGTCACTCTGGATCCTATCCCTACCCTCCAGCATATCTACCACTTCCCTTCCCCCCCTCCCCACCAGCTTAGTGTCATCTGCAAACTTGCTGGGGGTGCAATTCATCCCATCAGCCAGATCATTAATGAAGATGTTGAACAAAACCAGCCCCAGGACCAGCCCCTTGGGGCACTCCGCTTGATACCGGCTGCCAACTAGACATCGAGCCTTTGATCACTACCCATTGAGCCCGACAATTTAGCCAGCTTTCTATCCACTTTATAGTCCATTCATCATAGAAGGCAATCAGGTTGGTCAGGCATGACTTGCCCTTGGTGAATCCATGTTGACTGTTCCTGATCACTTTCCTCTCCTCCATCGCCTCACAGCAACTGACCCCTACACCCATCCCATCCAAATCTGAGTGCACGGCACTGAGACCTGGGTCACGGTGCCACTCAGGTTTGGCCTGGCCAAAAACTGGTTGGGCCATGGCCCCAGGTGCCCTCCTTGGTCTGTGGCCTATGGATTGTTTTGTGGCTGAGCAGCTCTAACAGGTAACCAGGCTTAAGAATTTCCAGCTCCAACAATCACAAACCAAGGAAGTGAATGTTGTGGCTCCCAGGACTAAAATGAAGGAATAAGTGAGCAAATCCTCAGAATGACTACCAGACCAAGGTAATATCCATCATGCCCATAGACATACATCAAGGGAGGGGGCCGTGTCTACGATTAGCTGCTCGAGGGTTTGAAAACCAAGACTGAATATATGTCTTTTACAGAGGCTAAGAGATTCCAGATTTAGGGCCTCCCAATCTTTAAATGTCTCTATCGTGAAGGAACCGAATGAATCTTAATTTACATGTGATTTGGGAGAACTGCCTAGCATTGCCTCAAACCAAGCTGAAATAGAGACGATAAATAAGACGGAAGACTTGGCGGCTGAATTAACATTGACATCCCTAGCTGACTGTCTTTTCTGAAAGATGACATTATTTGGGAGAACTCTACTCTGTGAGTCTGATTAGATCAAAAGCCATTTGGAAACTGACCTGCAGGGAAGGAGCATAGACTTTGCATAGAAGTTATTCTGAGGTGTGTGTAGTTTTAAGAACTATGGTGACTGTGTGTGGTCAATGCATCTTTCTGATCTGGAACTACAGTGTGGCAGGGTTCACAGAGATTGGTCAGGTGCTTCTGGAGACTTAACCCGAGACTTTAATGGGCTCTGGTTGCATATCAGTGGGGCTAGATGCAGGTTGTACATCAGAACTTATTCATTGTGTGTCAACTTGATTCATTTTTCTTGCTACTTTACATTTTCCTGTTGATATTGTCTTCCAGTTAAAGTCATTGCAGAAAATTAAAAAGGAATATTTGTTTGGGAGCTATAGGATAGATATTGCCAGAATGTCTGCTATATATACACACTGTGAAGAAGATAATTCTTACGAAGCTAATTCCCTTAAAGAGGGAGGGATGGTGGGTTTTCTGCCTTCAGAATCATGGAGTTTTCCTTGTAAAATGTGACAAAAACAGAAGGCCTCTTTTTTTTTTATTGCACCTGCAAATTATTTAAAATATTTCAGAAATATAAGATGCATGTCTTGTTCTATTGCAGTCCGCTAAGTGACATGTGCTGTTCTCTGGAATTTGTTGAGAACACCAAAGATAATTCATAGAAAACATGTTTAATTGGATCATCAAATAAGCAAAGGGCTCCTTGACAGATGAAAGTGTCTGGTATCCTTTGCTTGTAAGTCTGATCATATCATAAATACCATCACAAAACAATTTAGTGAAGAAACTACATTATAATGCTAACTAGGACTCCAGGAAGAAAAGCAAACTTCCCCGGCTTTAGAGTAAGCTATCCTCCTAAATGAGAGCAGGCCCCATTCCTTTCTTAAATGCAAATCCGTAACTCATGCTGGAAACAATAGGAGCAGAACCGGAGCAAATACATCTTACTGGGCACCACAAACAAGGGGAAAAAAAGAAGCACTGATCATAATCAAGGCTAATAAGTGAAAGGTAAATAAACTCACCCAGCTCATGGGAAAACACCCGGAGGATAAAAATTGCTTTTTAAATACCAAATCTCATTACTGAACTGGCTATGAAGGGCCTCTATAAAGTTAGGAATTACTCATCCAATATGAAGGATCAGTATATATTTTTAAGGGTCTGGACTACCTGGAAATTACAATCTCTCTAGAAAAGTACAGCACAGTCCCCTCCTCTTCCTAGACACAACAAACTGCCAAAAGAGCGGGTGTCAAATTCCCCTCCATCTGGACTTTTATGGTTATTGATTTGAAAGGCTTCTCTATGTAAGAAGCATTGTTAGAAATCTTATTTCCCGTATGTTTCATCAGTGAAGGACCTACCCCAGCCTCTGCACACGTTCACACAAGGCTTTCACCTTTTTTTGGTAGAACCTGGAAGATACAGAAGTGTCACGGGCTCAGGAAGAGACTGAGCCCACAACGATACAGCTAAGTGGACGATAGCAACCGCCCTGCAGAGTAGTCGGGCTGGGCGCGAAGGAGATGGGCAGTGGACCCCAGGGGGAGGAATCCACACTCTCCCACCAACCTGTTGGAGCCGCTTTGTAGCGGATACGATAGCCATTATACTGGCTGCAGTAGACTCTATGGGTGAAGTCCGGTGGCAGTGAAGTCAATGCACAATAACCACTGGGGCTAGGATAATAATCAGCGGGGCTGGGATTTTACTCTGGGAATCCTAGCACGGCACACATGGTGGGGGCGAGGGGCACGGGAAGGAGGCTCCACACAGCAGCAGTTTCCATGTCCAGCTGCAGCATGGAGAGCCCGGCTCCTGCTACGTGCGCTCTGTGCCGTGCAGGAGGTGCACCAGACCCTGCACAGACATCTGACGTCCTGCTCTCCTACCCTCTTGCGAATGAGGGGAAAGCAGTGGATGTGTTATTCCTTGACTTTAGCAAAGCTTTTGATACGGTCTCCCACAGTATTCTTGCCAGCAAGTTAAAGAAATATGGACTGGATGAATGGACTGTAAGGTGGATAGAAAGCTGGCTAGATCGTCGGGCTCAACGGGCAGTGATCAACGGCTCCATGTCTAGTTGGCAGCCGGTTTCAAGCGGAGTGCCCCAGGGGTCGGTCCTGGGGCCGGTTTTGTTCAATATCTTCATTAATGATCTGGAGGATGGTGTGGACTGCACTCTCAGCAAGTTTGCAGATGACACTAAATTGGGAGGAGTGGTAGATACGCTGGAGGGTAGGGACAGGATACAGAGGGACCTAGACAAATTAGAGGATTGGGCCAAAAGAAATCTGATGAGGTTCAACAAGGACAAGTGCAGAGTCCTGCACTTAGGACAGAAGAATCCCATGCACTACTATAGACTAGGGACCGAGTGGCTAGGTAGCAGTTCTGCAGAAAAGGACCTAGGGGTTACAGTGGACGAGAAGCTGGATATGAGTCAACAGTGTGCCCTTGTTGCCAAGAAGGCTAACGGCATTCTGGGCTGTATAAGTAGGGGCATTGCCAGCAGATCGAAGGACGTGATCATTCCCCTCTATTCGAGATTTGTGAGGCCTCATCTGGAGTACTGTGTCCAGTTTTGGGCCCCACACTATAAGAAGGATGTGGAAAAATTGGAAAGAGTCCAGCGGAGGGCAACAAAAATGATTAGGGGGCTGGAACACATGACTTATGAGGAGAGGCTGAGGGAACTGGGATTGTTTAGTCTGCAGAAGAGAAGAATGAGGGTGGATTTGATAGCTGCTTTCAACTACCTGAAAGGGGGTTCCAAAGAGGATGGATCTAGACTGTTCTCAGTGGTACCTGATGACAGAACAAGGAGTAATGGTCTCAAGTTGCAGTTGGGGAGGTTTAGGTTGGATATTAGGAAAAACTATTTCACTAGGAGGGTGGTAAAGCACTGGAATGGGTTACCTAGGGAGGTGGTGGAATCTCCTTCCTTAGAGGTTTTTAAGGTCAGGCTTGACAGAGCCCTAGCTGGGATGATTTATTTGGGAATTGGTCCTGCTTTGAGCAGGGGCTTGGACTAAATGACCTCCTGAGGTCCCTTCCAACCCTGATATTCTATGATTCTATAACTACCGGCACCAGTTGGGCTGCCAAAGAGCATGTCCTCTCTGAACACGGAACTCAGATGCCTCTGCTGGGAGTAATGCAGCCAAGTGGGTTCTCAACTGGAATGGAATTGCCCCCATAAACAAGGCGCATCTTATTACTATGAAAACGGGGGCTGTTATAACAAATCTGATGTCCCGTCTGTTTGCTTCACCAGAAGATAGTGACTAATAACGGGCACAACTGGGATCTAAGTTCATCCCCACTGCTGCAAGATGGAGTGTGGCGGATGAGAGCAGAGCCGGCAGAAGGCCTTGCTAAACTTGGAATTAGCAGCAGTGCACAAAATGTCTTCATGAAAATATAGCTACACGGAGGGAGTACAGAGCCACTTTCTTTAAATTATAGATACGGCAACCAAAAATGCTATGTTAAAAGGACATTAAGGTTGCAAAGTCAAGCATTCAAAAGACAGGAAATACCAGAATTAAGGGGCTCTGTGGGAAAAAATGGCACGACAAAAATGGCATGCAGTTAACGACTACATCATTATGAAAACACAAAACGGAGCCAATGTAAGGTTTCACAGGCCACCTTCCTCCTGCCATTCCTAACTTCTTAGTGCTTGACTCTGCAACCTTAATGGTTCTTGGATAGAATGTTTGGATGTCATATATCTTTATGTTGTAGGAACAAGTCCTCAAAGTACCATAAGCCAAAAAACAGACCGCACGCTCCCTCAGCAGCACTATGCTTCTTGCACTGTGTAAGAAGTCAGAGGGCTTGACTTGCAAGCCATCCTGTTAACAAAGGCGAAGATCTAGCACTCATGACCTTCGAGCTAATTAAGAAATCTAATTAATTTAATTCCATTTTCTCTTAACGGTTTGGAGTTTTTGTTTGCTTGCCTTTGTTTTGTATTTGTGATGTCCAACATACACGTGTGTGACGGCAGGAGGTGTAGTAGGAGTAGGCTTGAAAAGGTTACATTTTTATTGGTAAATATCGATAAACGTCAATGTCACTGTACACACACAAACCAACACAAAGATCGGAATGTAGGAACGGCCATATTGGGTCAGACCAATGGTTCATCGAGCCCAGTAACCGGTCTTCCAACAGTTGCCAGTGCCAGGTGCTCCAGTCCCAGCATCTGCCAGTTAGAGGTTTAGGGACACCTGTAGCATGGGGTTACACCCCTGATCACCTTGGCTAATAGCCATTGATGGACCGATCCTCCATGAATTTATTTAATTCTTTTTGGAACCCATTTATCCTTCTGGCCTGTACAACGTCCCCTGGCAACAAGTTCAACAGGATGACTGTGCGTTGTGTGTAGAAATACTTCCTTTTGTTTGTTTTAAACCTGCTGCCTATTAATTTAATTGGCTGACCCCTGATTCTTGTGTTTCGTGAAGGGGTAAACAACACTTCCTTATTCACTTTCTCCATAGCATCTGTGATTTCAGAGACCTCTGTCCTATATCACTTTAGTCTTTTTCCCCCAAAGATGAACAATCCCTTTTTAATCTCCCCTCATAAGGAAGCTGTTCCATACCCGTCATGGGGTCACTCACCGCACCGGCGCCTCCTGCTGGGCCTTTCGGGAATTAGCTCAGTCCCAGCAGGTGCGCCCTCGGGTGGTGGTGACTCTCCCGTCCTCGCCTCCACCTGCAGGCCCGTTACAGCTCCTTTCTCTCGGCGTCTGCTTCGTGGCACAGCCCTCCGGCCGTATCACCATCCGGTTCCCCCCCTTCCAGGGGACTCCTCCAGCAAGAGTCCAGACGGGCCGCTCCGTCAGCGCCTGGGGGGCAGGCACAGGTTTGCCCACTTCTCCGGGCCCCGGCCCAGGGACCCTGCAAACAGCAGCTTCCTGCTGCCCCTTCCTTCCAGCTCACGGTCGCTGTTCCCTGGGTCACTTCCCTGCAGCCTCAGTTCCTTCCGCTCCTGCCTCTGGCTCCAGCTCCTTTGCCCTCTTCCCAGAGCCTCAAGCCTGTAAGTCCTGGCAGCCCGCCAGGAGCCCTCTCTAGCTCCCCCAGTCCCTGCTAGCACCTGCCTTCCCCAGGTCCGGGTCTCTCTGTGACCCTCTAGGAAGCCAGTCTTCTCCCTAGGGCTCCCTGCAGCAGACTCTTCGCTCTGGTCTGCAGCTTCCTTTTATATGGGCCGGCTGGGCCTTGATTGGCTGGTCCAGCCACTGCCCTAATTGTCTGCAGCTGCCACGCTACTTAGCCGTTTCCTCTGCAGCCCCTCCTTTGGCTGCCTGCCGCTCAGCCTCCCTAGGCTGGTTTTAACCCTCCCAGGGCCAGTGCGGGGCAGGCGCCCCGTCACAACCCGTAATTATTTTTGTTGCCCTTCTCTGTACTTCTCCCAATTCCAATATATCTCTTTTCAGACAGGGCGACCAGAACTGCACGCAGTATTCAAGATGTGGGCGTACTATGGGTTTATATAGTGGCAAGATGATATTTTCTGTCTTATTATCTATCCCTTTCCTAATGGTTCCTAATGTTCTGTTAGCTTTTTTGACTGCTGCTGCACACTGAGTGGTCACAGCTAATTTAGACCCCATTATTTTGTATGTATAGTTGTGATTGTTTTCTAATGTGCATTACTTTGCATTTAACACTGGATTTCATGTGCCATTTTCTTGCCCAGTCACCTAGGTTTGTGAGATCCCTTTGTAACTCTTTGCAGTCTGCTTTGGACGTACCTATCTTGAGTAATTTTGTATTGTCTGCAAACTTTGCCACCTCACTGTTTACCCCTTTTGTCCAGTTTATTTATGAATCTGTTTGGAATTTCCCCCCCTACAAGGATGTTAAATTTAATTCTATTATGGTCGCTATTACTGAACAGTTCAACTATATTCACCTCATGGACAAGATCCTGTGCATCACTTTGGACTAAATCAAGAATTGTCTTTTCCACGTGGGTTCAAAGACTAGCTGCTCCAAGAAGCTATCATGAATGTCGCGTAGAAAATATTTCTGTTGATAATACTCAAAATTTACAGATTGGCAAATTAAGAAAAATGCCACTTGAGAATGTATTAGCGTTTGATTGAAGGCTCTTTACTTTGTATATTTTGACATGTGATATTGACAATTTGTGTTTTAAGGGCTGGGAAGCTTTAACTTTTTGAATCTCATTGTGTACTGTCATTAAATAATTATTGTCTGACCTCCCACTGTGAAAATTTAAATTGATCAAAACTGGAAAACATGGTTAAAACCCATAACCTTGCAGAACTATGAAAATGGAAATAGAAAATTGCAGTGATCATGGAAATACTGTCTGATCTCGTGGGGAATTAAATACCAGCACTCAGTCAGTTTGTGTGTTCAGGACCCAGGTAACACTCAATAATCTGTGGCAGCCTTCAAACGAGTCGTAAGATTCCCTGAGAAATAGCAAACCTGTCATTCATCCCAAAAGAGATGATGTACATCTAGCAGCTGAAATGTAGGCAGGCTTGACTGACGTGCGAATGCATTTGCCTGGTTTTTCCCCAGGATTTCACCTACAGTTTATCTCCTCACGGAAGCACTTCATGCAGGGTCTCTTTGCACAAAGAATATTGGAAGGTGGAACACATTCCCAGCTAGCCAGAGAAATGAGTGACGTCTCTCATTTCAGAAGGAAGCTGGAGCAGTGTGGGAAGAAGGGAGTACATGGTCACTAGCTTTCCCTGGAAGGAAGTGTATGCAGTAAGGTACAAGCAGGCCTGCATGTTCAGAACTGATTAGTGAGTTCACTCATCTTGGCTTTTAGGTGCCCAACCGGAGACATTGTTAAAGGACCTGCTTTTCCGACAGTGCTGAGGCAAATCAGGCCCCTTCAAAGGTGTCTCAGATTTAACCACCAACAATTAAGGTGCACACAGTTTAAGCCTAGATTATTTTTCCGTGGCTGTGAGGCCGGCTTTTCCCAAATCAGAGAGACTTCACCCTGCCGGGACTCTCCTTGGGCTACATCTTTACTGCAGAGCACTTGGAGTCCAGCTGGAGCTCTCATATGGAACATTCCTCCAATTCTCCCTCAAGCCCACTAGCAGGGGCTACAGAATGGCTCTGTATCCGCATTCATCCCTCCCTTGGTCTCAGTGACACTTCTCTCCTCACTTTGCTGTGGAGTCAGAGAGATAGCTCTCCCCCCGCCCCAGCTCGCACTGTCCCTCTGTAATAACCAGGACGCTAGTGGCCTACAAAAATGCAGCTGTCAGCTAGGAATGACAAGGGCCTGTTGGGGCTGAATAATCCCTGTCTTAGTCAGTCCAGAAGCGGGAGGGCGCACAACCCCCAGCCCTAGGAGACTCAGTCCCTCTAACCTCACCACAATGGAGCTTTGTGTGGGGGGCGCATAGGGAGCTGCTCGGAAGGAGGAGGGTCCTATAGCTGCAGGCCTGCACAAACACCTCCAGTACCCGCCAGGGGCAGCAACTGCAGATGGGCCAGAGAGCTCGTTACACCAGCTGCCCCCTGTAGCTCCATGGGGACCTGCCCGTATTTCCCCTGAAGAGCAGCACGGTGGCCCCTTCCACACCGTCTGCCCAGCCTTAGGACCAGAGCTCCCCCATGCTGGAGGGAAAGGCCACCATTCTCTTTACATCAGCGTCAAACAGGGTCAAGATTTGGCCTCCTGCCTCCCTTTGGTTTCCCACCCTCCCATACTGCGCCGTTTCTCCAATTTCCTGTGGAATATCTCAGCTCATATGAACATGACGAAATGGCCAGCTGCTGTAGCACTCAAAAGTGCAGTGTGCCAACACAAACCAAACCCAGACCACACAACTGTTAACATATAGGAGATTTCTGGAGATAAAATTGTACCATTTTTGCACAGATTGGTGCATATAAATGCATGACACGCTTCATTTATCAATTCTACAAGTCGGGTTCTGAAACAATGCAGGAGATCTCCAAAGAAGGCTGGCTTAGCTCAAACCCCACATTCTGACTCTGCAGCCCTGTACATTATATAGGGAGGCAACAATTTTCAGCACTGTTTCTTCATTCGTTCTCATTGCAAGAGCCATGTTCAAAAAAAGTGCTTTTGTCGTCTTTTCTGCAGCTGATTGGAATAAACCCGTCGGCTTTAAAAACATCTTCAATATGATAGGTTGTTAAAATCATTATCAATAATTTAGGATTTTTGGAATCATTTAAATGCATGTATCAGAGGGGTAGCCATGTTAGTCTGAATCTGTAAAAAGCAACAGAGGGTCCTGAGGCACCTTTAAGACTAACAGAAGTGCGTCTGACGAAGTGGGCATTCACCCACGAAAGCTTATGCTCCAATACTTCTGTTAGTCTTAAAGGTGCCACAGGACCCTCTGTTGCTTTTTATTTAAATGCATGTGCTCCAGGTTGTATTTTACCTGCTGTTCTAGGGAACATTTTCAACAACAGACACAATGCATCTTATGAGGTTCTCCCAGTGACCATTGGATAAGAAAATATTCAAAATTATCCTGCTCTCATTAATAAATTTCCACTTTGCCAATGTTCGCGTATTCATCACCTCTACAGGTCACCAGACACACATTGCTTTTGACCTGGGTAAATGTCAGAATACTACTATTATTTTGCTTTACTGATCAAGCCATCAGTTTTGCCAGTGTTTCTACACATTTTTTCAACGATTTTTTCCTCCCTTGTTATGTTCACATAAATTACATACAGAGTCATCGTTGTTTATTTACCATGCTAAAATTGTGCACAGCAGCCTTTCTCCAAGGAACTTTTCCCTATTTTTTTTTACTCTCTGCACTGGCTAGAATTCTGACAAACACCAGGATTAAAACCCAGTGCCCTGGAAACACCACTTGTAGCCTGAATCTCAAGGAGAGCAAGTCCGGCCATCTCAGTTGTCTGAATAATGGCGGAAGGCTAAACAGAGCCTTCAGGCTCAGCCCTGAGTAAATGGGGGTGTCTGATTGCCACATCAGAGCAGCCCTGGGAAGGAATTTTGACTCTGAAAGCAGCATTTCCTTTCTTGCTGAACTCTGTCTCTGGAGTAGGAAAGCAAATTACTGCAGCCCTTGGTTGGTTATAACTTCTTGCCAGTGAGCAGAGAGGGTAGAGTCAAGGCTCTGACCACTCACCACCTTTCTCCATCTCCTCCTTGCTCACTTAACTCACAGGAGAACTACTCAGAGAAGAAGGGCTGTACTCCAAACTCCAGTCAGGCCAATTAAGGGTGTGCAGGGTCATGAGCTAACTTCCCCTTGCTACCCTGCTAGTTTAAGTACTGCAAGCGTACAATCTAGGCATAAATATTTAAAGAAAATGGTGCAGTGTTTCCAAACTCAAGTGTTCAAAAATTTTGAATCCAGACCCCTCAAAAACCATGAGACTGGCTTTTAATAAAATCATTCCTTTAAAAATAATACGTTTTGGATTCTTTTTCTTTGCCTTCTGGTTTTTTAGCTAGTAGTCTCTTTCAGGTCACGTTTTGCAGCTTAGCTCCACAAGGGCTAGACATTTACTTTCAAAAAAATGCAAGCTGAGATTCACTAGACTCCAGGAGCTGGGTCTTTATGAAATATTGTGAGTCCTAAGATGAAATTGCAAGAGTTGGCCACACTTGTATTGAATTGCTTGCATGATCAAACTTGTAGTGGCTGAGAACGTTAGTTACGGACCCCTTTCCCTGCACACTGAAAAAGATATTATTTAAACATGAAGCAGATTTGTAATTGGACTACATCTTGGGCTCTCGTACTCAGAAGATTCTATGCAACTAGTCACCACCTTTGCTTAGTATAGCCGCAAAGGTGAGATGTCAAGAAAAGAGCAATTTACCTGAAGAGAGAATTGAAAAAATGATCAAAATGCTCTAATGGACCAGCACTGGGAAAGCAATCCTCCCAGGCAAAAAGTCTGCAAAGAGAGAGCCTAAAGCGCAGCATACTTTAAAGCTGCAAGGGGGCAAATGCACCATACAAATCAAATGAAAAGTTAAGATGGGAGAGAAAAGTTCATCGGTTTAATAAGCGAAAACGGGATGACAATGATCAAAAGGAGAAAAAATGCACAGGGGGAAAAAAGCAGCAGCAGACATTTGCCAAATGCGAAAAGTGCAGACAATATAGCAGCAGCCGTAGTAAAACCAGGACCTTTGATGGGAACAAAGATGTGGCAAAATATAACCTTTGCTGAAAAGTTCTAATTTCCTCGGTGAAATAAACGCAATGAGACGCTTCTTTGTAGTAAGACTGTAGTATTTTCATTCATGCCTTTTAATCATCCACTGCAAATGTTGTAGGTACCCTACAAAATATGACATTAATATCATGATGCTATCGAAAAAACCTCACCAAGATTGCTGTCCCACTCTGCTAGGCACCATGCAGACTGTACCACCACCCTGAACCTGACAACGGGTACTGGCATATGAACTCTTCTTTTACTGTCTTTACTCCGCCTTTCTCAATTCCAAGCCAAGCCAAGCCCACCTCCCCAAGTTGTGTTGTGTGTGACTTTAATTATGCATTTCATAGTCCTACAAGTTTCTGGTTTGATTTTGCTTGTAATCCTAAAACTCAATGTGGGGATATTTTAACGGAGCATTTCCTAGTGTTCCCATGATTGCGTCTGGAGTTTTGAAGTCCCAGGTTCCTCAAGGCGATGAGAAGCATAAGGTCACCGGCTGTATAAAAGTTGTTTGTAAGGGTACAGACTCACCCCTGCGGTGCCCCCTACTGGTTACTCCGGGAATCAGCTCATCTAGCGTCTGGAGCGCCCTCCGCAGGCCGGTGATCCGCCTTGTCCCTACTTCTGGCCCCTGTGTCCCTCCCAGGACCCCGGTGCCCCTTGCTCTGGGTGCTGCCCCCTGGCAGTACCCCACAGATCTGGGTCTCCCCTCCCTGGGGAACCCCCACCCACTATCCCCACCTTGCCTCAGCACTAGGCCACTGCCAGTCACCAACTAGCCCCCACTCCCTGGGGCAGACTGCAGTATAGGCCACTCATCACAGGCAAGGGTGGGTTTGGACCTGCTGCCTTGGCCTAGCCCTGGGCTGCCCTCTGCAACCCCCAGTACCCCTTGGCCTTCCGCTGGGCCGCAGCCTGGGGCTTTCCAGGCTGGAGCTCCCCAGCTCCTCAGCCTGTTCCCAGCCCTGCTCCACTCATGTACCCTCACTCTAGCTTGCTGCAGCCAGGCCCTTCTCTCTCTGAAGGCAGAGAGAGACTCTGGCCTGAGTGCCTGGCCCCCTGCCTTTATAGGACCTGCTGAGTCTGTTTGGGGCATGGCCCCAGCTGCGGCCACTTCCCCCAATCAGCTCAGCCTTCACAATGCCTGCTCCCTGGGCTATCTCAGGCCCTTCCAGGCTGGAGCAGGTGTCCACCCTGCTACAGTAAGTGAATGCTAATGAACAGCCTGGGGAAAAAATAGCTATGGGGTCAAGCCAAAAACTATGGATCCAGGTCTGAACTTTGAACAGTTGTGAAGTTGGGAGATATTTCAATCCAAGATTTGCTTTTGTCTATTATTAACACCATTTGAAAAATTTAAATCTGGATCCACTTTCGAATTTCAATCACCCCTAAAGTTTGGGGATCTGTGATTTTGCTTTGGACACAATTCTAGAACCGAAGCAAAGATAACCAAGGCAAACTGGAGCATCTTCCTTATTCTGAAATTAAAAGTTTACATGTAACTTTTATTACGTCTGGGAGATCACTGGTAAAGTCCAAGCACCAAAAGAATTACAAACTGGCACAGAAATATTTAGTGAAAAATAAACCTCTAAATGTAGACAGAAGCTAATAGCCAATAACCAATAAGGGAATTAATTCAGAAAACACTGAGTCAAAGAGCCTGGGGAATGTACTAGATTCTATAACCTCCATCCGGAATGTCAATCAGTATCACTCAAAAATAGTGTGGCCTCAGGTTTCTGCTAATGCCTCTACTGCAAACATGAGAAGAGAAATGCTAAGGCTTTGATAAGCTTGGCCTTTAGGAGGTGATCTAAATAATCCCTGGCTGGGATGATTTAGTTGGGAATTGGTCCTGCTTTGAGCAGGGGGTTTGGACTAGATGACCTCCTGAGGTCCCTTCCAACCCTGATATTCTATGATTCTATGATTCTATGATTTATAAGCAGAGGGACCAGAGTAACGGATTTACCTGCTAGTTAAAGGGTACAGTATGGACAGACTCACTGTGTCACTATGGTCTGCCACTTTGATCGATTATATTCATAGAATCATAGAATATCAGGGTTGGAAGGGACCTCAGGAGGTCATCTAGTCCAACCCCCTGCTCAAAGCAGGACCAACCCCACTAAATCATCCCAGCCAGGGCTTTGTCAAGTCCATATTGCTGCAGTCCAAGGGCAATTGAACATATATAGCTAAAATTCCCCAGCTGGTTATTTCATTAGACACATGTTTGAACAATTACTAAGGAGATGTGCTAACAATCTTGCACTGGCAAAGAGATTGACTAGAGCACAATAGATCTTTCCTATCTCCAGCGGTACCAAGCATAGAATCAAAGTAAAGTGGACTTGATTCTGAGCTCAGTCACACTGATGTAAATCCAGAGCAACTATTTTGAATTCTACTGATTCACTCCAGATTTACATTAATGAAACAGATCATCATCAGGCCCAGTATTTCTTGCTAATGAACTGCGCTCTATTTCAAACACTGTTCAAGTACATAAAAGGTTGTTTTAAAGAGGAGGGTGATCAATTGTTCTCCTTATCCAGTGACGACTGGCCAAGTAGTAATGGGCTTAAACTGCAGCAAGGGAGATTTAGTTTAGACATTAGAAAAAAACATCCCAGTTCTCAGGGTGGTTAAGCACTGGAATACATTGCCTAGGGAGGTTGTGGAATCTTTGTCATTGGAGGTTTTGAGGGACAGGTTAGACAAATAACTGTAAAGGATGTTCTGTGCAGGGGAATGGACTAGATGACCTCTCGAGGTCCCTTCCAGTCCTACATTTCTATGATACATACATAAAACCTCAGAATACAGTGAAAGGAAATTCAGTGTATCACACTCCTGTCAATTGTTGTGCAAATCACATTACCTTGAAGTATATCTGATGTTTTAAGAGGCTTTACAAGTATGTGGGGCCAGTACATTTGAAAAACAGTTTAAGCTATCAGCAATATTTTATGTAGCACCAAAGTAAAATTACAGCATGTAAAATGCAGGCACAAGAGGAAGGAATAACTTCTCATGAAAAACGATTCTGTCCTTTCCAGTATCATCACTTGATAAGTACATGATGTAAACATTTGATTATATTGTACCTGATGGCATTTTTTATTTGTTGAGTGTCCTGTTCCAGTGGAAAACGTGGGGCATTTAAATCGCTCTTGGACTCCATTCTTCTGTGCCAACATAGCTGCTTTTCTTTCCCCCCAAAAAACTTGTATTAAGTTAAGTTTGCATATGGGGCTGCAGAGAGACAAAGGAAATGGCCAAAGGTGTGAAGAGATGCAGCCCAGGGGTATGTCACTGCATAAACGTCTCCCATTTCCTACTTGGTGTCCTTCAACTCAGGCAGGATTGGGAAGAGCAATCTTTCACAACATATTTCAGGGCATGGCTACACTTGCAGATGTAGAGCGCTGTGAGTTAAACCAGCCTTTGGAGAGCGCAGTAGGGAAAGCGCTGCAGTCTGTTCACACAGACAGCTGCAAGCGCACTGGCGTGGCCACATTTGCGGCACTTGCAGCAGCATTGGGAGCGGTGCATTATGGGCAGCTATCCCAGTATGCCAGTGGCTGCAACATGCTTTTCAAATGGAGCGGGGGGTGGAGTGTGACAGGGAGTGTGTTGTGTGTATGTGGGGGGAGAGAGAGTGGGTTTTGGGGGGGCTGAGAGCATGTCAGCATGCTGTCTTGTAAGTTCAGATAGCAGCAGACCTCCCGCCCCCTCACCTCTCTCTCTCTCACACAGTATTCCACAGTGACGGTTGCTTTGTCCCTGAGTAGATAAGCAGCCGGCTGTCAGAAATGGAGCTTTGAAAGGGCATATCCGCATTCCTGCAGCGGTTCAAAAACAATGACAAGAGTGGCCACTTGACTTAAAGGGATTATGGGACGTTTCTGGAGGCCGATCAGAGCGCAGTAATGCAACACCCCGTTCACACTGGCGCCGCAGCGCTCCAGCGGGGGCGCAGCAAACGTTATTCCACCCACCGAGGTGGATTACCAGGAGCACTCTAGCTGCGGAGTCAGAGCACTCTACGTGCCTTGCCAGTGTGGACGGGGAGTGAGCTAGGGCACCCGGGACTCCTTTATTGCGCACTAACTCGCAGGTGTAGCCAAGCCCTTAAGCGTAATGCCTCCTGCTTGGGGACTCCTACCCACTTGCCTCTGGGCAAGGATGCTGTTTTCCAGGCAACGGTTCCCAGGTTGGATAAGGAGATCCATGTTCACTGGAACCTCATGTAGGCTGTGCAGGAGGGCAAGGCCAGATTTAAAAATGCATGGAGCCTCAGAGTGCAGGCTGTGGTCCCCCCAGGAAATGCTATAAGTAGATCCCCCCTTAAACTAATGGGAGCAATGCACCTAACGACACACGTTGGACAGGGAAAATACTGAAGGTGAGCAGCCCTGACTAAGTTACTGTATTTAAACTCCCAAGGGACTGAGTTAACTGAAAATACACAAATGCAATGCAAATGGAGTAATGCGGATACAAACAGCCCCCCCCCCCACACACACACACATACACCCCGAACTCCTTGCCTGTGCATCAGGGCTCCCTCCTAATCTATGCACTGTAAGATAGATAATAGTGCTGAGTACTTATAGGCCAAATCCTCACTGTGAAGTGCCCAATTTTTGGCCATTTCTTAGATGGTGGGGCCCACTGCAGTGGATAAAACAGTTCAATGATTGTGCAAGAAACTTCAACAGGGTAGAGACCCCTTAGAAGCCACTGAGTCCCCTGTGAACCTGCAAAGCTGAGGGGTCCGATACCATTCATCGGTGTCCCTTGCTGTCAGTGTTAACGAGATCCATTAGAGTTACTTTGTTCCTTGCTAGGGTGGGACATGGGGGCAGGATGAGGTAGTCACCATGTCCTGGAAAAGGTCTCTCCTCTCTTGTTTAGGGTCTTGTCTCCAGCTTAGATTTCTCCTTGATATCTCCAACTGGAGTCTGTGGATGACTTATTTACATAGGACAGAGACCCCATGCCCCGTGGAGCTCCAGTGGGCACACCTCTAACTTTAGGGCTGCCTCCTTTTACTGTCCCTCCCCTTGGGTGGGGGAGGGGATATCCTTGTGTTGTGATTTTTTCCCAGCCAATCATGAGAAGCTAAGGCAACTGGAACCAAAGGGTATGGGTCCAAGAGAAGGCTTGGGGGGCAGTCGTTATCCTGGTTTTACTGTTGAAATGGGGCTGTACTGATATGAGTCCCCAAGGCTCTGCAGGGAAAGACAGGCATGGCCCTCACACCCTGTGGGATGAGGTAGCTTGGTGGGTTACACAAGCAATTGATGCATTTAAGAGAAAATGTCAAAAGAGTCCACAACAGACCCCAAACCTACAGCTCTCCAGTGTGAACTGAGCATCCTTGTGGCCTTTAATGTATTTATCTTCACACACCCGAGGGAGGAACGGAAGTGCTACTATCCCCATTTTACCGATGGGGAACCGAGGCAGAGCGACACTAATTGACGTGCCCAAGGTCACTCAGGAATGTTTGGCGGAGCAGGGAAGTGAACCCAGGACTCTGGCTAATGACCTAACCACTGGATCATCCTCCCAGGTCATGAGTATGGAAGGAGTGTAGATTTTCCTGTATTTGAGTATAGAGTGGTCTCTCAAGAAGGTGGTTGGGATATTGACTGGGGGCTTTTGAAACCGCACTAGAAAGCATGCTAACCAATGCCGCACTAGCAGGAAGGTGGACTAGATAATCTAACTGGTCTTTTCCATCTCTGACTGCCATGATTCCTTCGCACTACACGGCACATCTCCTACCAGAATGTCATGATGCTGAAGAGGCTTACAAGGCCCGAATGATGACTTAGTGCCCACAGTATAAACCTGTATCACAACGACAGTCCCTGGCCTAGGAAACTCACAATCTAGGAGCTCGACAATACACACTATGGGAATAAACACACATACATGGGGTGGGCAGGTGGGAAGGGAACAGTAAGGATGGGTGCGTTTGCATACAATAGTAGTCATGGGGGGGTTCAGTATTCACATGAAAAACGCCTATTCCTTTACACATCTGATGCAGTTGACCTAAAAACCACTGTCAAGGGGAATTTTGCTTGGGTATGAACTGAGGAATTGGACTAGAACGTTCAGTTATACGGAATCGGTTGTATCCCAGGATGGGACGTAACTAAGTTTCATTCAGCTTGGCCAGAGAGGTGATTTGGTCCCACACACAGTTTGTTTTTATGCCCTAAAGAACTGGATTGTATGCAACTAGATACATTACACTTCCTCACACCTCTCTCCTCACACACCCACACACTGCAGAAAAAGCAAAATTAATGAGTTATTACATAATTCACAGAGTTTCATCAAAAATCACTTTCTATTTAGAACACAGACTCATCCAAGAATAGATCGTACAGAATTACTGATTTAAAAGCACTGAAGTTTCTTTATCTCAGATAAATTTAATACTATTACCATTATAAAAAGAACACTGTAGTTAATGTTAACATACACACACACTTTTCTTCTCCAATACCTAGAAGATCATTATGAAATCCATGCTTTCCCCATTTCTATTCATATTCTCGCTTGCTAATATCAGAATAAAATGAATAGGAATCTAAACAAAGACATAAAAAAAAACCCTCACCCAAAGACTTTTGATATACTCCTGGCCTCTCATAACCATGTTCTTCTTGTTTCTCCCAGCACTTTCAAAACACATCAGCTGGTGCATAAGTTATAGTGGTCTTTTGTTTTTAAATCTCTAATATAAACCAGAGCTTTCCCCTCTAACATTATAACAAAAGTATTAGTAATTTGTAGTTTGAGAGGCATGGGAGAGAGACTTTGTTACTTATCTCTTGGCTATCTGAGAGCTTGTGCCAACAACATCCATTGAAGTCAAGTGGAGTATTTCCCCTGAGTTTAATAGGGAACGGACTGGGGCCTGAGAGGGGTAGCTGCTGAGAAGTCTATAGAATTGTGGGAAGCAAGACCCAACTTTCGCAGTCCATTCCTATTCAGCACAACATGTGCTTAGCTCCCATTGATGCTAACGCTGATCATGTACTTAAATGTTTTGCTGAACTGTGGCCCAAGTGGGTGAGCCGAAGCCCACTGGAATCAATGAGAACCTTTACATTGACTTCAGTGGGCTTTGGATCAGGCCCTTACATATGCAAGATGGGACACAAAACACGGATCAAACAACTGAGGACACTCAGCAGGGATAGTGAGGCACTGTAAGACCAGTGGGTCTCAAAGCCGGGCCTGAAGAGTTGGCAGGGAGCAAACACTTCCAGGCTGCCAACCGTCAGCAGCTATAACCCCTATCAATGACCCGCTGTGGACAGAGATTGCAGGAAGTCCCACCTCAAAGGAGTCTGCCAGGCAGCAGCCTCATAGCTCCTGCATGGCTCCCACCCTAGATAAACCCAAGGGGCGTTCCAGGAAGTGCCCAGACAACAGCACAGATCTCCTGTAGCTGCCACGACAATAGAGGCTCTTGAACGACCTCAGCTTGATTCGGACCTCACCTCCTGAAACCTGACTTGGACTCTGACACTTGGTGTGCACCTCCGGCTGGAAGCTGCCTACGAACTCCTCCATTACTTGCAACCTCAGGTTTGACTTTGCTCCTCTCTGCCGTTGGCAGCATGTTGACAGGCACAGACTGTCCAGAGTGCTCTTCCAACATTCCTCAATAAACCTACCCTTCTCCAAGGACCCCACAAACAAGCCAGTGCCCAAATGAGGCTGAAAATCATGTTTCTAGTTTCTAAATGGATTAAACAAGGCTCTCCAAGGTTGTGTCATCACGGGGAATTCCAGGGCGGAGGACAAGGCACACGAATCCCAGATTTACCATTACCAAGGGGAATAGATTGGAGAAGGCAGGAATATGGACATCTTAGCAGCTTCAAAAAGCCTAAAAACATATTTTGATTAGGGATATTTCTAGTTTAAGCTCTCTCTAGTTAAGCGACCCCCGGGGTCCATGCTCCTCAGCCAGTGCCCTGCCCACCCGAACACAATCATTGCGTTCACTTCCCCATCTAGGGGTCTGGAGAACGCTTCCCCCCCAGGTCCCCGCCACGTTACATTCAATCTCACACTCCCAAGAGTTTTCCTGAGCATGTCTGCAGCCCGACATGACTCCTCTTGTGCTCAGCAAAAAGTACACAGGAAGCGAATGTAGCTTTTCTTCCTCTAAAAGCTAACCTCTTCTGTGGCACTGAAGTCTTAACGTATGAGGAGGAATTAGCCATTTGGGGTCTTTATTAAGGAGGGACTAGCCAGTCTCCTGTGGGGGTGATCTAAACCCATTGTGGCTTGCATAAGCATCTAGCCCATGGAGGGCCACTATTTCATTGGAAGAGCGGAGAGGAGAAAGTGGAAGCAGCAAGCAATACATTCAGCTACAGAGCCTTGGGGCAGAATCTTTAGCAACAAAAATCCACATGGCTATTTGTCATGAGCTTACATATATAAGGGGTGTGCCAGTGCACCTCTGCATATCTGAGCTAAGTGTAAAAGAGCAGCTCTGTTAATCACGAATGCTTTCTTCAGCAAGAGACCATCAAAAATAAAAATGCCATATTATGAATTGGGAGGAGGGATAGCTCAGTGGTTTGAGCCTTGGGCTGCTAAACCTGGGGTTGTAAGTTCAATCCTTGAGGGGCCGCTTAAGGATCTGGGGCAAAATTGGTACTGCTAGTGAAGGCAGGGGGCTGGACTCAATGACAGGGTCCCTTCCAGTTCTATGAGGTAGGTATATATCCATATTTTTTTTTAGAATAGCAGCATTACCTTGAGGCCCCAACTGAGATCAGCGACTCATTGGCCAAGCAGTGAACATACACATGGTTAGAGACAGCCCCTGACCTAAAGAGCTGCTTGGTTCATCTAAGTCAGGAATAACTGAGAGGTGCATAAGTCACTTTATTTAACAGCAAAAATAAGAACCAGCATTTTTAACTTGATTTGATTTTTAGACTTGAAAATCTCCTAGGGAACATCTTATCTGTCACTTACACAGACATGACAATGAATTAGTGTCCCCACCTCAAGTCAGACATCTCATTTTCTGATCACAAAAGCACCGTGTTTGCAAAGTAATTTATTTCCCCGTATTTTCTCCTAAATGTGACTGAATTTTATGGCAACACTGTTTATAATTCACAGATTGAGAATCTAAAAAGTTCCCTGTGCAAAGTGTGTTAACAGTTCCACATAGACCAAGACCCATGAACCTTTTTTCCTTATCTCACATAATGTCCATAAGTGAAATCAGTGTGGAGGCCAATATTTATAGAAACACACTCTTCTACATGAGATATTTGTTCCTACACTTAAAAAAAGAGTAATGTTAGACATCCACAGAATAACACAGGTTCATTAAAAATTGACAACAGCATCATCGTATACTTTTTAAATCAATGACTAGCTTGTGTCATTTTTACTTATATGGTAGCTGCATATTCTAATCATGAATTTTGGGAACCACAGAACCAGAACAGCAGGACACTGACGCATGGAATAATCAGCAGACTCTTAGTCCTAT
Organism: Terrapene triunguis; assembly: GCF_002925995.2. Taxonomy (NCBI): domain Eukaryota; kingdom Metazoa; phylum Chordata; order Testudines; family Emydidae; genus Terrapene; species Terrapene triunguis. The sequence goes on along the minus strand of NW_020664540.1, from coordinate 17,670,877 downwards.
GAGTTTACCAGGAAACAATCAAGTCATTTCCCCCCCAAAAATGCATCAGAAGGAAATAAGAATTTACTTACACTGCACAATGAGCTGCACCAATGCTTCTCTGGGTTTCACATTAAATCCATTGTACTGACTGGTCTGACATCTGTATGTTCCTGTCATCTCCCTAGACACATTCACTATCCTCAGTATTCCATCGTAACTCTCCATTTGCATGGATCCATCTGGCATTGCAATCTCCTTATCAGCTCTGGACCAAAGAATGATAGGTTTGGGCTTTCCGGTCACCTGGCATTGTAGTTCTATAATGTCTCCTTCCCGGGTGACTAAAGGTGATTTTTCTTGTGGAACAGTCAGATTGGGCGGAACTTCAACGGGAAAGGGGAGGGGGGAAAAAGAGAAGGATCCCTGGTTAGTATTTACAGGAAAAGTAGTTGCAAAAATGAAGACAATATACAGTGTTGCTACTAGTATTTTCATGAGATGAACCTCTGGTCACATGGCTTTCCGTTGACGTATGTTTGACCTTGCAAACTTGTTTTAGAATAGAACTGACTACAGACCACGTATATAACAGTCAAGGACTAAAGACAACATTCATGCTGGATTCAGAAATCAATACAAACTTCACAAATTGAAGGGGGAAAAAAATGCTGTCACGACATTACCAGCAAAGGCTTTTCTTAATGCACATTTTAAACCTACGAACAAACAAAGGAACATTTGAACAGTTTTTTCCAACAAGTGTCATGTAATCCCTTGACTAGGAGCACGGCAAAACAATGATAAGAGGTGGTCAATGAAATCAGTGCTAGTGTACAAAACACATGATAACATTTCCACGCTTTCCTAGACAGCTTGTTCCCGTGTTTGTAAGAGTCTACCGGGGAAGGTGCGAGATCAGAAGTAAGTGCAGCTTGTAACCATATACTCACGTCACCCGTCCAGTGTTTGTACTAGGAGCCTATTAGCATTCAGCAGAGCATCCCGCAGTTAGCCCCGTTAGAGACGGCACTTCTGCCTCTGTACTTTACGTAGCTACTTTTGATAAGTAGAGAGCACTAAGAGCGTCAAAGGCTTGAAGAGAATATTTTTGCCATGTTCAATTATCGTCGCAGTCTCATCATGCCTATATTCGTTTTGTAACCCAGCTTTTTCTTCTCTCTTAGCCATGGGCTTAAGGCAGATCAAAATACAATTCCTGGAGTTGTGTGTGATTTCTAGACGTGAACTGCCACATTTGGCACCACACAGCGTTGTGTTTACTTGCATGGCTAACACCTACAGGTGACAGCTAGCTTTGTAGTGGGTCCATTTAAATACAAACAAAGTGCAGTGTGTGGAGGGAAAACCATGTGATTGGGTGCAGAGCCATGCAATAAATACATTTGTCGTGTATCATTTGCCTGCCCACCCTCAGGAGACTATCCACCCCCTGGGACTTGTTCTAACGCTTCAAATCTCTCAGCACCTTCGAACACCCACCGTTTCCTTTTAATCAGCCTGCCAGAGAAATGTTGCTTCTTTCCCCCCAAAACTTGGACTTTTCCAAAAAAATTACCCTGCCCCCAGCCAGGCTGGGCAAGATTCAGTCTTGCACCAAACCTTGTGTCCATAAAAATGTGTCGCAGTGAAGGGGGCTGGACTAGAGAGCCTACTGAGGTCCCTTCCAGTCGTACATTTCTGATTCGTTGATTCCACCTCACAGCCCCGCAAGGCCAGAAGTGGGACCTTTGTACCGGTGAGAAGGGGAGACAGAGCCCCATCATCCCCCTGGGATCCAGCACTCATTTCTAGGCCTGCAAGATCCTTCGGTATCAGACTTTAAAACAGGGACATTTTCAGGCACAGCAAAGCTCTTTTAGACTATTTCACAGGGTTTAGTCGCTCCCTCTGAACCCTGCCCAGTGAGACATGCCATAACTGAGGCACACTGGTTTTACAGAAGGATACAAAACAATGAACCTGTACTGAAAAAGCAAATCTTTCTACAACACTGCTAGAATATATTCTGGTGTAACATGTGAGGCACACACCTACAACACAGGTGATGGTATTGGGCACAATGGTTTGATGGGGCATCATTTGGCAAATCCTGCATACCTCACTCAGAGCTTTGGCAGCCATGAGTACTGCAGCCATCCCAAACTCACGGTGATAAAACCACAACACCCCCCGCTCACGTTGTGTTCTTTCACTCACAGGCACACAGTGAGAGTGTGTGTATGCGTATACATGCCAACATAGCAAACACGCAGAACAATAAACTAGCAGGAGCAGGCTGAGCTGACGTGAAACGAAGGTTTCTCACTCATAAAGAACAGACATGGGAATACAATGGCTTGAGAAAAATATAGCTGACGCCTTTCCCTTTATACCAAATGCCACATACTGACATGGGAGAAAATAGCATGCAACTCATGACACAGCTGTTCCCAGTCCCGATACCTGTTATAGCAATAGGGACGGGGGGAGAGGGGTGTGGAGGACAAAGTGTCATTCCCCCATGGAATCACCATGGCCCAGATGCTTCCCCCAGATAGAGGAGGAAGAAAATACAAATGGAATTTCTGACTCAGCAGAAACAAGACAGCACTCAAAGAATAAATCTTTATCAGATACAATATTTATCAGCACACTCAGACCACATCTCACTCTCCCCCTGCCCACAGACACTACTGCAGCAATAACAGCAGCAATAAACGATTTGTCGGTAGAAGTCAGGCAAGTTAACAAAAGCAGCCCAGCCCCAACAAAAACATCTCTGCCCAGAATCTCATAGACTCACAGAAATGCAGGGCTGGAAGGGAACTCAAGAGAGGTCAGGTTGTCTAGCCAGAAACTGAAGCAGGACCAAGTAAACCTAGACTATCCCTGACAGGTGTTTGTCCAGCCTGTTGTTAAAAACCTTCAATGATGGGGATTCCACAACCCCCTGGTATCTAACCTAAATCTCCCTTGCTGCAGTTTAAGCCGATTATTTTTGTCCTACCTTCAGTAGATATAGAGAACAGCTGATGACAGTCTTCTGTATAAATTATATATTTGTGATCCTTTTCTGTATTACTACGGCCTAGCCAGTTACACCTCATTCTGCATGTGATTTTTCCTTCTTAAGTGTAGTACTTTGCAATTGTCTTTATTGGATTTCATCTTGTTGGTTTCAGACCAATTCTCCAGTGTGTCAAGGTCATTTTAAATGCTAATCCTGTCCTCCAAGTTTTAGAGAACCCTCCCAGGTTGGTGTCATGTGCAAATTTGATAAGCATCATCTCAACTCTATTATCTCATTCATTAGCGAAAATAGTACATAGTACTGGATCCAAGACAGACCCCTGTGGAACCCAGTAGGTATGTCCACCCAGTATGACATTGAACCACTGATAACTAGTCTTAACCTTCCTAGTTTGTGGTCTGTTTGGTGAGTATTCCAAAGGTGGCTGAAGTATTTAATTTAAAGAGGCCAGAAAAAAGTGGAAGAAACAAAAGACATGAACATTTAGCTGGGCAATGATAGCCAAGAAGGATATGCAAAAGCATAAGAAAATTTACCCAAGAGATCTTAGATTTTAAGTTCAATAGGGCTGGGACCATTTTTCATGATGGTTTTGTACAGCACCCAGCATAATGATATGCTGATCCCTGATTAGGGTCTCTAGATGATACCACAATCGTCATTCATAGGAGCAAAGATGGATACAGGAGACGAGTTGCACAGGGTGCTGATGGGGAGGACAAGAAGCTTGTGTTCATGCAGCTATCAAGAGGAAGCCAATGGAAAGATTTGGAGAGGGCATGAATGGAGTCAGAACAGTGTGCAAATTACTTGACCTCTGTCTCAAGTATCTAGTATGCACACATCACCCATAGCATTCAGGGAGATGAGTTTCAAAACACTACTTGATTTACAGCAGCATTTTGCATGGACAGTTGGAGGACAGAGAAGGGGAGAGACAAGAGACTTCAGAGAAGGAGGTTGTAGAGCTCAAGGTAAGATATTACCTGCGCAGGATGCGGGTTTTAGAGGTGGGGAGGGAGAATAAAGGATAACATTCTGAAATGTTGTCGAAATAAATTCTCAGGAATTAGTGACAGCCCAGATATGGAGGTGGGAGAGGATTATTACTTACACATCTCCACAGGTGTGCACGATGCTTTGCAGACATATAGGAAGCCTGTTTGCAATGAGTGGATAGCCTAATTAGGAGAGAGAGATAAAGTTCACAAGTATTTGGCGCATGTAAACACCAAGAAGGGACTAGGCTGTGTAGAGTGGGCCAATGGCAATTGAACTAGTAAGGATGGATCAAGTCAGGCAAAGGAATGTTTGGGCTGTGCTTCAAGAAATAATCCCAAACTGAGATTAGACTGAGTCAATCTGCCAAGAGAATTGACGGAAGCCGTTCGCTTGTGCCATTTAAAACTATACTACTCAAGGCACTAAAGAACATTGAAGGGAACTCCATTGCTGTGTCAGGGAGATAAGAGGCCCCCTTATTTAGGGCTTTACTTTCTCCAATTTCTACAAAGGTCAAAGGTGATGTGCTGGGCTCCTAAAGTGCATCCCCTGCCACAGATGGCTTTGTGACAAATTCATAGTTCATGGCAAAGACAAAAAAGCTGCTTTGGGGAGAGGGTTAACAAGAGGCCTGGCTGAAACTGGCAACAGCCATCCAAGATGGTCTGTGAAAGGCAGCCTCAGAGCTACCTCATTAAGCTTTAGTAAGGCAGCCATTAATCATCATTAGGGACCTTCTCTTTCTTAATGGACCATCTCCTGGAAGGAGAGTGAAATTGTTTACCAACCCATACTGTGTGTTTGTCTTCAAACAACTGTTTGGGGAAACCAGGAAGGGGGTTTAGCAGGCATCTTGAGAATGGGCAGAAGAAGAGTTGGTATATGGACAGCTAGTGAGACTGCCAGTCCTGCCAAAAGGAATGGCTTTCAAAAGATGTAAACTTTTGAACCTTTCGCTCACCTTTCCTTTCTTCTTCTCGGGAAGTAAGTTGAGAAGGTCTTATGTAGTTTAGCTTAAGAAAAGTGTCAATCTAGAGGTGTCAAGCAAACTATTTGCGTAGACTGTCAGTCCTCATCAGTTAAGACAGCCAATCACAACACGTCTATTTATTTTCTTTTAAATTCCATTATCGCTATTGTTGTTACTTTTTTAAAAATTAGAATGACTGTCTGGGTAATTTCATGCAGCCACCCCATGGAGAAGAGAGCCCCTTATCCTCAACGCAAAGGTGTACACAGCTAAAGAGACTGTAGAACCTACATACCCAGGCCAGTTTCATTCAAGGGCCAGGGATGGAGTTGTCTGCTCCTGTCAAGTTGTGTTGCAGTGGTGGTGTGCAAACAAGACCAAGGAGGAGATGAGAGTCAGAGAAGATGTGAGTCAGTGAGATCTGCTGTGATAGCAGCTCATCATCATCACCATGTGCAGTAGCACAAAGGCAGGGAGACATCTCACCACACAAACTGTGTTGTAACGTGTAGTAGAAGGGGCAGCTCAGTCCACAAATAAAGAATAAAAGTCCTGTACACACAAATAAAGAATAAAAGTCCTGTACACATTCGATATCAAGTAATTATAAAATAAAAGCATTTTAAAGCAACCCACAGTTTCTTTTTCTCCTCATGAATCTATTGCTTGCAATGATAAACCATTCAATGGATGATGTCTCAAAAAATCAATTTACTCCAATAATAAATAAGTCATTTGTTTCCTCCAAAACCCATTTGACATCGCTAGACTACTTATAAATGATCACTGTCGGACAATGCTTGTGGCTTACAAATGCTTTAATTATCCCACTAATTATACCAAAGAATGCTCTTTGTCATCATGGAAATAGACACTACTGTGATTTTAATAAACAATTTGAACTCAAATGAAGATGATTCTTTCATGTGTTGTCAAAGGCAGAATGAGAGGACCAGCAAACAGAATGCTTCATCAATAGATCAGGGCCCCAAGTTCTAATGAGCAAATGAGGTTTAATTAGCAAATTCTTTAGTAGATAATTGATCCGTTTAAAGGGGAAGCCCTCTCATCAGATCATCACAAGGAAGATGTGTGGCTGGATGTTCCACTGATACAGTCTTGCAGTTTATGAGTAACTCGGCCAGTTCACATGAATGTGTTTGTATGGAAAATAGGAGTCTCATTCTACAGTCCCATCAAAAGGAGTGACACCAGTGAACTCTGATCAGGCCAACATTGGACCCGTTGTCCCATCCACGTTGTGCTCTATTCCCGGGCTTCACGGCCACAGAACTAGGATGTTTCCTAAGAGGCTCCTTCTGCTTCAGCTTCTGCAGCAGTGGTCGGGCAAAGCCCAGTCCAGCCGCGCACAGCTGGCTAAGCCTGCTGTGTTCAGAGCCAGGGATCTGAGTCGATGTGCACTCTTTTCTTACCACTGCAAGATGGGCCCTTATCTTTAAGATGTCCAGTGGCCTGGGCTTCAGCATATTCAAGAAGTTCGCCTAAAGTTCTGGAATGAACTTCACTCCTCTGGCAACATGGGACTTTATACCATACGCGCAAAGCTCACCGGTAGAGGAGAAGCACTTTCTCGCCATCGGATCCAAGGCTGTGGAACCAACTCACCCCTGGAACTAGGGCCCACCAGAAATCTCACCAGATTTTCTGCTCCAAATGCAAAGTACGTTTCTTCTCCTGCCTTCTCTAATGGAAACACACAATATCATGGGCATTTAAAAGCAAAACCCTACCAAAGCAATACACAATGCTACACAATGGCTGGATAACCGTACTCAGAGAGTAGTTATTAAGGGTTCTCAATCCTGCTGGAAAGGTATAACAAGTGGGGTTCCACAGGGGTCTGTTTTGGGACCGGCTCTGTTCAATATCTTCATTAACGACTTAGATATTGGCATAGAAAGTACGCTTATTAAGTTTGCAGATGATACCAAACTGGGAGGGATTGCAACTGCTTTGGAGGACAGGGTCATAATTCAAAATGATCTGGACAAATTGGAGAAATGGTCTGAGGTAAACAGGATGAAGTTTAACAAAGACAAATGCAAAGTGCTCCACTTAGGAAGGAACACTCAGTTTCACACATACAGAATGGGAAGAGACTGTCTAGGAAGGAGTACGGCAGAAAGGGATCTAGGGGTTATAGTGGACCACAAGCTAAATATGAGTCAACAGTGTGATACTGTTGCAAAAAAAGCAAACATGATTCTGGGATGCATTAACAGGTGTGTTGTGAGCAAGACACGAGAAGTCATTCTTCCGCTCTACTCTGTGCAGGTTAGGCCTCAGCTGGAGTATTGTGTCCAGTTCTGGGCACCGCATTTCAAGAAAGATGTGGAGAAAGTCCAGAGAAGAGCAACAAGAATGATTAAAGGGCTTGAGAACATTACCTATGAAAGAAGGCTGAGTAATAGGATAAATCAGAAGCATCCAATGACCATCCCTGTAAACTTTTCATAATTTCTGCAGGCAGTGATGAATTATGTCAGTACTTAGATTCACTCTCCCGTAACATGCAAGACAAACAGAAAGAGGGAGGAAAAAATATCATTCAGAACCAGTCTTCCTTAACGTCTTAAAAGACATTATGTCTATTTGTATGACTTCATCATCCAATTAGGGGAAGCTGAAAGTGTTTCCGTCTGAATTTGAAGGTCATTAGTGATTCATCAAGCTTCATAACTGCTGCGATAGCGATGAACATAAGGTCCATGCACAAACACATTTTCCAAGTGCCAGAACTGAGCATTGCTATCCTAGACATCTTGATGTTCATCAGTTATCTGACATTGGGCATCATCCTGCATTCCTTACTCCGGCAGGATTCCCACTGCTGTCAAAAGGGGAGGACGCAAAACTATTACTATTACTCTTCCCGATGATCCTATGGCAAGTAAAGATAATGCAGTGGTAACTTTCTGCTAGAGAGGTAACACACGAGTGCACAGAATGTCATTCTCCCACACGCATCCATCAGACCCCAATATTGCATTTGCCAACTAACAATCTTCTCTCTCTTTCACTTGACTCCTGTCCTGGTTAGTAAGATGAGCACTGCTCAGCTGTACAACTGGAGTTCATGCTACACGACATCGTAAGCTCAGGTATGTGAGGCTGTTGCTCACAGTCTCTGTCTTCACTGCCTTTGTGATAAATAAACATGTAGATAGAAATTAGCACTCCAAGTATCTGAATCACTGATTTTTTTGCCTGTAAATCTGTGCTTCACTTCAGGTTTCACTTGGCATAAGATTTTGGCTAAAGAGAGAATGATGGGGGGGGGCGGTCTTTGGACAATGAAAACAGAGAGATTTCTAGAATGGGGTGTTGTGCTCTGATGACCCTAAAATGCCTGTATAGTTGAACGGTGTTTTGCTGGGTACGACAGATCATAAAACCAACTGCGTGAGTACTAATCACATACTCCTGTGCACCCTGATTCTGCAATCAGACCCACATGGGTAGAAGCTCCTGATCAGATGGACCCAAATGCAGGTTGAGGGCCATTGCCAGTACAGATCACGTGTGAAACAAAACCCAAAGAGAACCCTGATTGTTGGGCACGATGGTTGTAGAGGAGTGGGTGGAATTTTTCCATGGGAGGTAAGGGGGGGGGGGGGGGGGGGCGAGAGATTAATCTTCCACCTCTTTGTCAGAGCCAGCCCAATTTCAGCTACCTGGATAAGGCCTCCAGAGGATCTGACCACCTCACAATCATTAAATGTATATATACACTCAGCATCTCATTGGGAGGTAGGGAAGTGCTATTAGACCTATTTTACAGGGGGGAGATTAAATGGTTTGCCTGCCCAAAGTCATACAGGAAAAGGCTGTGACAGAACAGGGAATGGAATCCAGGCCTCCCACGTCCTGGTCTGGCCCCCTAGCCACTGGACCATCCTTCCTCTCCTTCCTGTTATTCAGAACTTTCCTCCTAATGACCTTTCAATGTCTACAGAAACATTTTAAGACATAACACATGACTCAGGTCCTATCCATGCATTTCAAAACTGATTTACGGGGCTAACATTTTAAAAGGGGATTCCCATCTTGCATCCACCAGGGCAGGGAGCACAGCAATTGCCATGGGCACCAGCTTTCAAGGGACACTGGACCATTGTGCCACTCGGCCATTTTGTTTTTTTTCTCTGCTGACTGGCTGGGTTTTTTTTCTGGTCCACCCTACGGCGGGGAGGTGCTCCAAAAATGTTTTCCACCCCGGTCAGCAAAAGGCGTTGGGTCATTCCTGCTTAGAGTACCTCTTTCTGTCCCTATTCTCTTTAAAACACCACCACAGATCAACACATGCAACTCCTCCTGATATCCATGGCATGTTACCGAGGTCAGAGGGCGGCATTATGGCCCTAAATATAAACAAGGAGTCAGACAATGAGGAGGAGAGCTATGCGAGAGAGCATTTACCACATTGGACTCAAGAGGGTGTTTATAGCATGTTGGACAAAAGGTGACGTGTCAATGGCAAGTATTACTGCTGAGATAAAAGACAAATAGGAGACTCTCTGGAAAAACTGACCTTCTACTTGAGGGAAATTTAATAAGCCTTTTAGAAACTGGGCAGCATGTTTGTGTGTGTGTGGCAGGGTCAGAATGAGGCTGTTCCACAACATCTTCATACTCTGCTGCAAAACTGGACCCGGGATGTGTGTTCTTTGCTGGCTTATTCCAGTGGCCTGTGTGACATCCACAACATACCTCAGATCAGCATATAGGGGAGCAGTGGGGGCCAAAAACCTAACTTGTTTCAAGACCGAGCTCCATAAGTTTAGGGAGGGGATGATATGATGGGACTGCCTACAATGGCATGTGGCCCATCCACGACTGCTATTAGCAAATATCTCCAATGGTCAGAGATGGGATGCCAGATGGAGAGGGCTTTGGTTACTACAGAGAATTCTTTCCCAGGTGTCTGGCTGGTGAGTCTCACCCACATGCTCAAGGTCTAACTGATCACCATATTTGGGGTTGGGAAGGAATTTCCCCCCATGTCAGATTGACAGAGACAAGGGCAGGGAGTATTCGCCTTCCTCTGCAGTGTGGGGTAAGGTCATTTGCTGATTTGAACTAGAGTAAATGGTGGATTCTCAGCAATTTGAAGTCATTCAACCAAGACTTGAGGATTTTGGTAACTTAGCCAGAGGTTATGAGCCTAACGCCAAAGTGGGTGGGCAAGGTTTTGTGGTTGGCAATGTGCAGGTCAGACTAGATGATCAAAACAGTCCCTTCTGGCCTTTAAGTCTATAGGTCTATGACAGCTGGCATAACCTGAAGAAAGTTGTAGCCATGTATCATATCAATAAAAGGAACTATAATGCACATAACACTGACATGCTTTGCCTCTGTACTATAACACAAATTTGTTATTTTAACATATCTGGAAATATACATTCATTTTTACTGGGAAAATTGACTAGCAACCCTATTTTTTCTAGTGATGGTAGAAAGAATATTTTCTATTAGAAAATATATTTTCTGCATTATATAAAAGTATAAAGCAGCTTTCATTTGGACCTGGTTGAAGGGCCTTTGTTGTTGTTTTTTTCAAACTCATGAGAGAAAGGTGATCGTCAGTTTTGCTCAATTCATATTTGATTTGACATACTTGGGGGAGAAAACCCTTCTAATTGATAAAAACCCAATAATGGGTAACAAATGCAGAAAGTAACTGACCCTACCAGAAAGCATTCCATACTAATCTAAGGACTTTTGTGGTTCTGTGGCCGCAGTAAGAATGGGGACTGCGTCAGTCACTAAGATCAGCCACTGGTAAAAACTGTAAGAAACTGCAATATTCACGTCTATGTATTCATATGAGTTACAAGCCATCCATCAGTTCAGAGAGAAACACACACACTCCGTAAGCACTGGAAGATACTGTTAGCTGAGACAATTGCCAACAGAGGGACATACTTTCTTGTAAGACATAGAAATGAACATGCATTGAGTACCTAAACCACAATGGGTGCCTATGGGATTTTCCCAACTAGGAGCAGCATGCGCCCCAGTATTCCCTTACATACTCATTAAAACAGCTGCCTGCCCCACACCCAAAGTCTACTATTAGATGCAAGCAGCTGCACGACCTCCCTTTGGAGAGCAGAGCGTCATCTGCCACCCATCCAACCTTCTACCTTCTGTTCATAGGAGCAGCACACTCTGGAAACCAGAAGTCCAAGTTATGGGGAAGCCTCACTCCTCTTCTCCTGCACATGCACTGAGGAAGAGCCACCATTGTAAAGCCCAAGTCCAAGGGAGCAGCCTTACCTGTACTGCTGGATATGTTGACATCAATGCTGATATCGGATATGCCGCCGCCTTTCAGGGATGCCACGCAGGTGTACGTTCCAAAGTCCGTGAATTTCAAGTCGATGATGTCCAGGTTGGTGGTGCCAGGGGAAACGTCCGGGTCAGTCTGGGTGATGACCATCCTTTCAGAGCTACGCAACGGGCGTCCATTTTTAAACCAACTGAATGTGAGCTCCTCAGAAGGAACAGCTTCCACCTGGCAGGAGATTTTCACCTCACGCCCAATCTGGATGTTGTCGTCTTTGTGATAGGGGTCAGGCGTGATCCAAAACCGGCCTTTTTTTAAGGCTAAAATATAAAAACATGCCCACAATTAGTCTAATATGGTACAGCTCTTGCAATCTGAGACCCGGATCCTGCAAACCGTTATACTCATGCATAGGAATGGTCCCACTGAAGTCACGGTAAACTACTCACATGCATAAAGTGGAACACGTGGATTGGACGTTAGCTGGATCAGGTCCTTAATCAGCATCATAACTGTGGCATACATATGCATTGCTAAAGCTTTCACCACTGTTGTCATGCAAGCAAGGAATAGATACAGTAAATAAATCTGGCTAAGCTGCTGGCAATTGAAGGGTAATAAAAACAGTTCAAGATTCCTCAGTGTTGACTATGTATTGTTCTTGGTAGATCCATGTCCCCCGCCCCACTGTCCTATCAGAGTGCCTGAAGATAAGCTTGCTGAAGATAAGAAAACACAGAGATCAATCTCATATCACTGAAATGATCAGCAGTGTCATCTCAAATCTGTCTGCGGACAGGGACAGCTGTGCGGAACAGCCCTTTGCCAGTTCGCTACATGGGAAAAAACAAAAACTCCTAGGCTAAAATCCTCCCTGAGGTACGCACATGTGGCTCCTTCCCCCATCAGTGGCCTGGATTCACCCCTCACTCATACAGGCTGCAGCCTCCACAGGCTTGTCCCAATGGGGATCCCCCTGCCAGCAACTGCAGCCCCAGAAGTGGCCAGCTAAGGAGCACACCTGGAGCATGGATGCATCTTCTGAGCAGCCTCCCTTAGTGGGTCTGTTCTGAAGTCGCAGCAGCAATTTAAAGCTGCCCTTCCCCAGTGTATTCCCCATGAGAGGCTGTGCAAATGTAATCCACACACCTCCTGGGTGTGGTGCTCTGTCCCAGCTAGCGCACTGAGACCACCTAGAGAGAATTAAATGAGTTCACTCTTAGCAAAGAGCCAGTTGGCTTTTAGCTCATGCAGTAGAGACTCATGCACTAAGTTCCAGAGGTCCCAGGTTCAATCCTGCCCGCCGACAACCGGGGTCTGTCAGTGTTATACGAACACAGCATGCCCTTCCCAGGGGTGAAGCGGGGCTGCCTATCCCTGGTGGGGCAGCACCTGTCAAAGTGAAGTGAGGCCAATATGCGCGCACACGGCTGGGAACAGAATGTTAGCCAGAAATTGCAGTGACGGAGCTTGCCACAATCATCAACAGGTTTTTTTGGGGGAGGGGGGTTGAATTAAGAATAAAGTTATTTTCTTCAATTCACTAGGACAAGAATTAAGCACGGTAATTAATTCTCAACCCTCCAGCCAACGAGGGGAAGTACCGTCCCAGTTTTACAGAGGAGGAACCAGAGTTACAGAAATTAAACGAGGGCTTAAAGAGACAGTGTCAGAGCCAGCATTAGGACTCAGATGCTCTAGGTCCCAGCCAAGAATGCCAACTGCTACCCCATGACACTCTCGTGAGGCAGGACGATCTCCAACCGATGAGTCACTAACAAATTCAGCAATTTGCCATGAAAAAGCAACTTGATGCCATACTTCAGACATTTGTTTTCAATATTTTTGTTTAAAGCAAACATAAAACTATCCTGAAACTGTAGCAATTGGAATTAGCAAAGCAGCTGGTAGGATGCTAATTTTTGGAAGATGTTCCAGAGTCAACCATTAAGCTCTTTAAATATGTATAACTTCTGATATACTGCATTTAAATGCTACGTGTATAATCTCTCTCTCTTGCTCTCTCTCAGAATATATCTCTATATATTCTGTGTCAAACTGAAAAGCCCCACAAGGAAAATACCGGTTGGAAATTTTATAAACAAATATTCAAGCTAAACATAAAAATTGGAAGACAAATATTTAAATCTGACATTTCCGCCGCATTATGTGACTTTTTAGCACAGTGGAAAGTTCCTTTGTTTCCACCCCCCCACCCCCATTCCTGTGACTGCCCATACAGTGCTTCATGCATGGAGCATTCTGAGGTGAAATGAGGACACACAGCAGCATTCTCCTATCTGGCCTCATGTATTTAGATGCTTACAGCAAATGAAGTGTGACATCGTTACAAATGGTAAAGGCGGTGTACTGAAAATTTTCTTGTCAGGATACCATACTTTGGGTAATAAACAGTTTGCTCATATACAGAAAGCGTAACAATATGAAATGGAAATGAACTTATGAGGTACAAAGCAAGCTAGGAGAGCATTCATTGTCAGCTGTTTATGAAGTGTTGAAAATGCTAATTCAGACTCTCTGTCCTTAGTTCAGTAACTCTTGGAATAAAACTGCTTTGCAGCTAACCAAAGTGAGGCAGAATTACCATTTTCACCACTTTCTATAGCTATAAAAGAGCTGACACTTCATTGATGATATTTTAATTGTTTTTTAACTTTTCTATTTTTTTTTTCATCCTCTACCCACAAATCTAAAAATCTTTCAAAATCCAGATAGCAGCCCACAAACAGAAAGAGATGGACAAACACACAGGCAATAGACCCAGAGAGACACAGTAACAAACTTTGGCTGGTGAAATAGCATAACCATCTTAATTAGAGAATGAAAGAATTGGTTTGTTTGTAGCGCAGGTTGGAGAACACAAGAGGTTATTTGGAAACTCATGTACTTCATTGTTGAGGTATATGGATGGCTGCTAGGTTTCTAATTAAGTATTTCTGAATCTTGAAAGTTTCATGAATTTTAGTATGAAAAAATTAATGTCAGAATATGTTAGTCATTATTCATCATTTGTTACTCTGTTTAAAAGTTGCAATCAACCGCCCAGGAAGCGGAAACCGGCAGCTGACCAATCCCACGCAACAAATAAAGAAACTGAAAATTGTCAAAGTGAACATTTGTAGTCAGCTGCTCCAATTTGTTCAAATACCATTTCCCACAAATACATGGACGTAACAAATACACTCCTACTTTGCAAACAGAGAAAAAGAAAGTTAAACAATCAATGGAAGGAATAATTCAGTCAGCTCTGTTTGGTAGTAAAATCATCAAGCGGGTTTCCATTTTGAATCTTTTTTTCCTTGTCTGCACATAGTGAGTTGTAGACATTTCTCTCTCCCAGCAAATGGAGAGCAGAGTTGAAAAGAAAGTTTTAAATCTCATCCATTCCTTGTTTTGGCTAAATCCATAAGAGCATCGAAGCTAAGGAGAAAAGGAGTCCCAGGCTTCAGGCCATAAGCCTCATGGGCCAAGAACACTGCTTTCGTTGCTCATGTACTACATTGCATCGTTGGCAACCAGCAAGTGAGGTATGGTTTGGTTTGTTGTCTTATTTTTACTTCTGCGGAAGCATCAGGTATTAGCAACAACCAGCGACAGGATATTGGACGTGGACCAGACAATGTTCAGCCCTGCTAGGGCAAATCCTATATTTCTAAAACCACTGTAATGACAGAAGAAAATTTCTGTCAGGTAGGCCCCAGGGGTTGCTGTACAGCACCCACCTTAGCCAAATTGTTCTCCCAAAGGAGATTCAGAGGCACAGAAACTGGGTGCTGAAACACTGTATTTCTTGGCAGGAAGTACAGGAGCCTATAGATCTTATAAAATCGGAGCTAGTGAAAGCTTCTGTGCCATTCCCCTCCTCCTCCCCCTTCTGCTCTCCACACACGAGACTCTCCCTTCACACGCCATCCCGCTTTCCTCGCCTCTCAGCAAGCATCACAGCCATCGCTAACAGCAACAAGGACTCTACAATTCTACACCTGGTTAACCAGAATGCCTCTCTCTATCGGGTCGCATTCTCCAAGAGCCTCACAAAACCTGCACTGCCATTGCGCTCTGCCTCTCTTGCCAACACCAGAGGAACAATTTTGGTTTTATAATCGTAGCCCTGAAGCATTAAGTACCACCGTTAACCAATCAACCTCCACAGCTCCCTAACCTCACTCACCTGCAGGGGGAGACCGTTCAGTTCCACCATTAGCAGTTCAAAGGCTGTGTTGGAAATTGATTCATTGGCCTCAAAGTTAATTCCTTTCCTATTACATTCGCTGGTTACATGGGGTCGTTCTAGTCACACATTCAGGTTGTAAAAGAGCCAGGAGCAATAATCCAAACTCTGTGTTCTAAACATTTTTGGAGGGACAATTGTCCACATAAATTGACATCCTGCAGGCAGCCACACCTTCCTTGCCCATAAAAACTTCCTCACTCCCCCAAGGGACTCTGCCCCTCCTGGGTGCTGGTTTTTAGGAGGTGGCCAGGTTCCCATGGTAAAGAATCACAGAAAGAGTCACTTTCATCTAGTGTTGAGCAAGAAACGTCATGAGAATAAGGAGAACAGTGTTATCTCTAATCTCATCTATTTCCCTCTCTGCTTCATTGCAGAGCTTTTGGCTTGCACTCTGCCCAAGCCAGTCCCTATTATAGCTGGAAGGAACAGGACACATACCCTCACAGAGGGAAAGCCTAGGGGTTCACTAACTGCTTTCTTCCCCGGGCAAGCTAATGCTCATCATCAGTATTAACTTATGAAGACTCTCCCTCCACACTTTCAAACGTTCCCCTGAGAGGAGGGTTGCGGGCAGCTGAAGGCAGGTTTCCCAAGTCTGCACGACTCCCATGGAAGATTCTTCCAGTCCCAATGGCTGGAAGAGCAGTGAGGGCAGTCAACAGCCCTGAAGCACGCAGTCTCTGCGCCAATATCCCGACCCTTGCTGCATGGAGCTAGATTCAGGGGATTTCTCCATGGGCTGTTGGACCTTCTGTAGAGCCAGGAAGCAAAAGCCTACTCCAAGATCTGAGGTGCAGAATCCCATCCACAGGCTGGATGATGCCTCTGACAGTCCTCAGGGCATTTAAGTTTTCTGCCCATATGCTGCCCCCTCTCAGGAGCACTCCCCCTCCATCTGTCAGGAGTTGAAGTATCATCGATCACTTGAACGTTTATTTCCAGCTATATTTTCAATAAGGTCTTGGGGTTAACGTGCACCGATGACCCCAATATAACAGCTCTTTGTCCATTCCTAGAGTACCTGTTCCTTGAGCAGGCCCAGATTTGAATCCTTTCCAATGACCCCCATACCTAATAGCAGGTGTATTGATATACACACAGTGCCCTGAGTTCTGCCCAGGAGTGCACTGCTTGTTTTGTTTTGTCGCTATATCAGTTACATTCAGGGCAAGCTTTTCTTCACAGACCTGAGAGTAAGACACAATATTTAAAAAGAAAGAAAACTTAGATCCGGACGTAATCACATGAGTCTGGGAGCTGGGGCCCTAGAGACATGCTTACAATATCTATGTCCTGGCAAGGTTTTCTGCGCACTGTCAACAAACAGTGCTGGAAAATATGGCAAATGTCCATAATTGCCCTGTGCGCTTCAGAACCAGTTCAGGAAATTGTCAGTCTGCCTCTGAAAAACCGTGATGTGATCAAATAGAAACCGGGGAAGCGATCTTCTCCACTCTTCCCCAACTGTTTTCACAGTTAATTACATTTCAAAGTTATGAAATACATTGAAAGTGTCTCCACGAAAGCCTATTTGCATTCAGATATATCTTCCCTCCCCCACCCCAATCAACCCCAAATGCTCCTTTAATCCATCAAAATGGTTCATATCTTGCAAATGCATATTTTGAGATATTTGAACAGCATCAAACACAGTGATTGAACTCATTAGCTACTGCACAATTTGCAAGCTTTGACACAATGGTTTACTGGCCACTGCCTGCCTCCTAAGCTGACACAGGGGAGTGGGGAATGCTTGGCCTTGTGTTTTCTGGTATTTGCGTATGTGACTATATGGAGCCTGCAGCAACAGCAATATTCAGTAGCAGAACCGTGCAAAATACTAATTTGAACCTTGAACGCACAGTCAGATTCCACTTGGGTTCAAGCTCTGTTCCCAACCAGCAGTGGTTCTGTTTGAACGTTGATCATGTCCGTGAGCATTTTGTCAAAGCTGGAGAGCAACTTTGCTTTATCTCGTTATCTGTGAATGGTTCGAGACAGTCATCTGCTGGTGCGAAGAGCTGATGAAAAGAGCTGCCCGGAAGCGTGATTTGCAGCGCACACGCCCACCAACAGCTTTTATTGGCCTTACAAAATCCAGAACTATGCTACACATTGTCAAGCACCTCTACTGGCAATTTACATAGCGATAGGTAGAGAGCGCTCTTGAAACAGCTGGGGTGCTCCGCGGGTTTGGCCACACTTTGAGCGAGGGGTGGAAGAGACACACCTGTGCTAGCTCTGATTGAGCTAGCGCACTAAAAATAGAATGCAGTGTAGGCTAGCAGCTCCGAGTACGTGCCTGTCAGAGACTCCAGGTATGTCCTTGGGCCAGCTAGCCGGGCCCACCGCATGTGCTGCCATTCCACACGCTCGATCAGAACTAGCGCGAGTCTGTCTCTTCGAGCCGGCAGTCAACCCCATCCCCCAGCTCCAAGTGCAGACATGCCAAAAGTCTGCTCGGCGTTGGTTGACAGGCATCATGGGGAAAGTCACACGGGACCCACCCCGGGGACAGCAGGATCAGCAGACAGTGTTTTCACGGGGGAGTGGCCAGTGTGTCAGTGTCTGAGCTCTCTGAAACATTTTAGATGTCTGATAATTTCTCTCTCTCTCT
>NW_020664540.1:17628731-17652700 GCF_002925995.2 Terrapene triunguis | reverse complement strand
ACACACACACACACACACACACACACACACACACACTATAGAAGGGGGAGAGAAATAGAATCTTATTCCCTTTTTTGGAGGGCCAGGGCTGTCTATCAGCTATCTCACACTAAGAGGAAAGGATTTCTGAGTAGGCAGAGGGCCTGCACAGAAACCTTGAGCAGAGGACTAAGGGCTGACCCACAGCCCATCGACGGGTCTGTCTACACTGCAATCGGGAGGTGTAATAGCAACACAAGTAGACATACCTGAGTTGGCTTTGATACAGCTAGCTCAGGTGCCAATCACCGTGAATCTGCGTCAGCATGGGGTTCAGTGCCACCTGTACAAGCTCACCTGGCACCATAGATGACTCCTGCCTCCCAACATGGCACAATCTAAAGGGGAGGACACGGTGACCACCCCATTTGTGTCCTCTGCAATGTGAGCTCCCCACCCTGTGCCTATCCCAGGGCTGCCGCGTTCTCCCCGACCCACCAGTTACCTGTGGGGGAGGGGGAACTCTGTCCTTTTCCCTCCAGGCCTCCCCCCTGCCACGTTCAGCCGCTCTCCCTGGCAGCCGGGCCCAGGCAGGGACTGGGACCAGACGCTTCTCACGCCTGCCGCTCCAGGTTGCTGACTCTGCAGAGCAGCGGCTGCTTGAGGGAGAGCCAGGCTGGGGTGGCAGACTGCCCCAACCTCTCTGCTCCCCACCCGGGCCTGGCTGCCAGGGACAGGGGCCGAGCGAGCCAGAGCCCCCCCATCCCCTTGCCCATGGCAAATTTCCAGCTCGCTCGGCTCCTGTCCCCTGCAGCTGGGCCTGGGCAGGGAGCAGAAGGGGCGGGGCAGGCCGACACCTCAGCCAGGCTTTCACAGGCACCCACAGAGCAGTGACCCAGAGCAACGGGTTTGAGAAGCGGCTGGTCCCGCTCCCCACCCGGGCCCGGCTGCCAGGGAGAGCGGCTGAATGTGCTGAGGGGCAGGCACCCTGGGAGAAGAACCTCTCCCCCGCCCCCCAGCAGGCCAAGCAGAAATCTGGGGAGGCACTTGACCCCACATGCCCCCCCTCCACACACACACATCACCTATCCCTGGGTCCCTGGACAATTACTCGGGTGACTTGCAATGCTGAATCCCATGCTTCCACAGCTTCACTGCTATCAGTGCCCGAGCTAGCCAGATTAAAGATAACTTGGGTATGCCACGGTTGCAGTGTAGACATACCCAAAGTCATCAGCAGTCTTTCCATTGACTCCAGTGGGATTTGGATCAAGCCCTTTGCCTGGACCCCCAGGACCAGGACAAACAGGAAGCTTCATGGAGGTAGTTCATTACTAGCATCATTCCCTAGAAACTCCATGCCCATGACTCTGAGGATGTTTCTTGGCTTTAGAAGGAGCCACCACCAGCTCTCCAGATCACCCTGGTGACTTTTGGGTGGATGGGATTTTCACAAGAGGGGTGAATCTAAGGGGCTCTTGGTGCTAAGAGGAAAAACAAATTAAACACCTTAAGCAATTGTATTATGGGTAACTCCAATTTAATTGTTTACTAAAAAGTTGGAATGTTTTTCCCTAGCCAGGACAGTGCAAAACCAGCGTTTCAAACTAACATCCATAATTTTTCGCACTCACTAAACTTAAAAAGAAAAACCACCACCCCACATTTTAAACCGCAAAGATAGAAATCCCTGAAAATGGAGGTTTAGAAGAGAAGTGCTGAAGCACAATCACAGCAGTGCCATTATTCTGCTCATCTTATTAGCGTGATGACTGGAGCCTTTTAGATTACACAGGCATGCGTGTCTTCTTGCTCGCTGATTTAGAAGTAAAACACTTTGACAATGGCCCCTGACAACACCCAGAGAGAGAAAGATTTTCTTTCTGAGTATGTGCACAAGGGAAGGAAAGAAATAGAAACAATCATCTGTTCTTGTATGCAAAGTTCCTGTTTGGAGGCGTGATACGGTGTAGGATTCTCTGCTATTTTAATCCCAACGTGCACAAAAACCACAGACTCTTTCTTAGGATTGACATGTAGAGGTAAGTCTATGTGCCCACATAACAGACCCCCCAGTGCCTCAGACAGGATAGTTTTGGATCCAGCATCCCAGGAGTAAGTGGGATTACTAGTAATCTCATCCACAGACACAGATTCCATCACCATCTCTATGCGGATGTCTTGCAGATCTACCTCTCTACCCGACACCTGGATCCTGTTCAAACTAAAATCTCAGCCTGCCTCTCTGACATCTCATCAGGTATGTCTAGCCACCTGCTCAAGCTCAACATGGCTAAAACAGAGCTCAATCTTCCCCCCAAAACCTTCCCTGCTATCTCCTTTCTCAATCACTGTCATACAGGCCCATAACCTGGGCATCATCTTGGACTCAGCCCTCTCTGTAGGTCCTCATATCAAGACTGTGTCTAAATCTTGCTAATTCTTCCTGCATAACATCTCATTCATTACCAATCTGCCAATGTTGGCCCAGGACACCAGCCTCCACCGCCCACTTGTTCAATTTTCAAGCAGGCATCATCATGTTTTCTGCCATGCTATCCCTCGTACGTGGGAGGAGTTCCCCATAAACAGCTGCGAATTTGCCTCATTAACCACCTTCAAATCTCTCCTTTGCTGTGATGCTAAAAAAAAAGAAAAAAGAAAATTCACAACCATTAGGCAGCTCACATGCTGAGACCACATCTTGTCATGTTGCTCAATACTGTCTCATTGTTTCCTTGTACGGCCCCACCTGTCTGTACCCATCTGTTGTCTCTTGTCTAATCCATAGATTGTGAGTCCCCTGGGACAGGGGACAACTTTTTTTTCCTATTTTTGTACAGCGCCTAGCACAATAGGGTCTGGATCCCCAAAGAGCCAACAGGGGACTCACCTGGGTTGTGGGAGACCCAGGTTTGAGTCCCCCCCTCTGCCTGATTTGGAACAGGGATTCAAACCCAGGTCTCCACGTCCCAGCTGAGTGCCTAACCACTGGGCTATTGGCTATGACGGGGGAGGGGTGTCACACTCTGCATTTCATGAGAAACGGCTGACCTGGCTTAGGTGCCCAACTCCAGGAGACAGTTTATGGCTGAGGATCCCGAGTACGGACAGGCGCTTGCCTCCAGCCCATCAGGCAGGCGTGACAGCCCTACAGCAAGGGGAGTTGGGGCTTGTCGAGACATGTAGTAACATCCCACGTGGGCTCGGCTACAGTTCAGTCAAAGTCCCGGAGTGTGCTTTGGCTATTCCCAGTTGTCCAATGTAGCCAATCAAAGAGCACTCTGGGGCTTCTAGTGCAGTGTCCCTCGGGAAATTACTGCACAGCAAGCCAGGGCGCTAGAGGTCTTCCAGCGGGTACCTCGACTCCTCTAGAGATCTGCTTAGTTTTACAACAGGCTACATAACAAGCACTAGCGAAGTCAGTACAAACGGAAATGTCCTGCTTTGTTTATATTGCCCTATGTACTATCCACTGAAATGTAAGTAGAGCATTTCTATTCCAATCGATGTATTTTATAATTATATGGCAAACATAAGAAAGCCAGCAATTGTATTTTGATGTCTGATTTTGTAAGCAGGTAGTTTTTAAGGGAGGTGAAACCTGGGGATGTGCAAGGCAAATCCGACTCCTGAAAGGGAGACAATCATCTGGAAAGGTTGAGAGCCACTGACCTAGAAAGTTTTTTACCCACGAAAGCTTCTGCCCAAATAAATCTGTTAGTCTTTAAGGTGCCACCGGACTCCTTGTTGTTTTTGTGGATACAGACTAACACAGCTCCCCCCCGATACTTGACCCCGGACACGCTACTCAGTCACGTCCCATGTAGACTAGCCCCCCTTCAGCAGCGAAGATTGGGGCTCTAAGCCTTGCTTCATTGCTTTGCATTTCACTCCTGGCTAGCACAGGCAGCTGCCTGCTCAGCTTGCTGGCTTCTGCGAATCCTTCTCATGGGTGCAAAAGTCTCCCCATTCGATGCATGAGGCACCTGGGCCCCTAATTCAGGGCTGTGAATTCCACTGGGTGGCAGGGCAGCTAGGAGTTTGCTTTTGCAATGCCTAAGTCCCCTTCGCGAATCTAGCCTTGAGTGGTGGTACAGGCGAAGAGTAAATGATCACCCCACAGGAGCAAGCGGAGAGAAACTCGGACTCAGAGGCTTATGGCTGAGGCCCGGTGCTACTCAGGAGTCGGTGCACTTTACACACTGTCCCATAATCCAGCTCATGGTGAGAACACCAAACCACGAAGCAAGTGGAGCCCTGAAAACCATTCCCCCTTCTTCCAACTGCACTGGGCGTGGTCCTTCGGGCCCGGCACCCTCCCCGAGTCCAACGGACACCAACGGACTCCTCACACATCCAAGGAATTGCCATGTGACCCCCACTGCAGGATCAGGACCTTAGCCAGAGATGAAATTCCAAAAGGTCAGAGCTTGGGGGGTAGTTCATATAAGGGCCCAGAAAGTTTCAAAACTTATTTTCACAATGTAAACCTCTTGATTCTCCAAAACCTTGTGGGAAATCTTGGGAAACCAGCTTCTCTCGTCGTCTGCTGGCACCCCTGCTGCTGCTTCTGGACAGTCCTAGATATGCAGAGGCAGTGGAAAATGAAAAATAAGGAAAACAAAGGTTGCCCCAATTTTGCTGAACAACGTTTTGAGCTGCTAGACTCACCTGTTCACAACCAAAGTGTAAAGAATAGGGTTTGTACTATAATGCTTGCAGCAATAAATGAATGGAATGGCTAGCTCCCTACAGCACGCAATTTACGCAATCCAGTGGGTTTTGTGCCATTCAGAGTGAACTATTGAATCTACACTGGTGTGATCCTGAGGGGATGTGCTGGCCGGACGGGGGCCATACCTTGCAGAGCAGTGACAATCCTGTTTTTGAGGCCTGAGGAGAACACAGAGTATGAATTGACTCACCGTGTTTTACAATATTAAGAGAAAATGTGCTACTGCATGAGAGAGAAATGTTTTATTTCAATCATTTGAACTGTTCAAGCTTCCTGAAAATTAGCCCAATTAAAAATCAAAAGGCAAAACAATAAGATTTTTTAATTCAAGCCATAATACTAAAACATTCAATGACCCGAGCTTTGATGAATTAAATCCTTAACAAGAACTTGCTGCAAAACAATGCCATATGGAGGCTGGCATGCAGATCAACTCAATAAAGTCAAATAGGGCTGTTTTTAGCTTAGTAGCCCTGTTCTTCACTAATAGTACCGTAATTTATTCAATTCCAATGTAAAACATGAGAGTTTAAAAACTACAGAAAACATATTTTATTTCCATATTGTGAAAGTGAAGTGACAAGCTTAAATAAAACACAATAAAACATGCTACGAATTTAATTTCTTTTGGTTGTTTCCAGACACATTTCCTTCAAAGCTGCTATCAAAAAACTTCATCACTGAGTTGAGTTCCAGTGTTATTTGTCTGTATGAGGCAGAAATCCACAGATGGAGAAATCTCTACTCCAAAATCAACCCTCCCCATGGCAAAGAGCTCTCAGCACACTGCCTAATGTCTGGCTTTAAGTGAAAACACCATCTAAATGGAACTACACGTTAAATAAACAGCCATTTCCACAGCAGAGCCCAGCTAATGGAAAGTCTTCTCTGGTATTTCTCTCTTCGTTAGCACATCCAGTTCTATCTGTTCAATGGAGCCAATAATAGGCATTCTGCCTCCAGCACCATGGAAACAAAGTTTGTTTGTTTTTTGCCCCTGTCAGTATAGATGCATTATCGGAGTGTTCCACAGTATATAGCCCCAAATGCAGCTACCAAATAACAGAGCATAGACCTATGGGGAGGAAAATGTTCTGCAATGATGAACAGAACACACAGTGTTATCTTGAAACATTCATTTGGCCACGTTGTTGATGTTAAGAAACAGTTTGGGATTTTTTTGGTCTTTTTTATGTATATATCTATATATCTCTATATATCTACACACACACACACAGAAAATAATTTTAGCATCACCCAAAAATGTGTTAAAGTGAATTCCAGTCCTGATTTAAAGCCATTAAAGGAAGAGCATTCAAAATTAAGGGCTCTTCTAGCCTAACTCAATGCGCTGTAATAATGGATGTCAGGTCTGAGCGATCCATTAGCAGAACTACAGTGCAGTGCAACAAGGAAGTGAATTCTGTAAATACAGCGATGACACGCCGTTCAAAAGCGGTTTACTGGTGTAGGTTTAATTAGATCTGTAACAGGTTTTACATAATCTCTCATATTAATTCATAGTGTTCATCTATCATTCATCACAGTTGGTGCCAATATGTACATAAACAAACTAATAAATTAGGTAATGAACAGAAGACTATTCATAGATTCCAAGACCAGAAGGAACCACTGTGATGACCTCGTGTGACTTCCTGGCTAGCACAGGCTAGAAAACCTCCCTGAATTAATTCCTGTTTGAACTAAAGTATGACTTTTAGAAAAAAAAATCTAATCTTGATTTTAATATTTCTAGTGTTGAAGAATCCACCACAAACCTTGGTGAATTGTTCCAACGGTTAACTATCCTTACTGTTAAAAAAAAATTGTGGTTTATTCATAGTTTGTATTTGTCTAGCTTCATCTTCCTGCCACTGGATCTTATTATACCTTTATCGGCTAGACTGAAGAGGCTTCTATAATCAAATTTCTGTTCCCCAGGTAGGGCATGTCTACACCGCCCCGCAGTTCAGATCATGGGGGTGTGAATGCCAGTGCACATCAGGGTGATGTGATGTAATTCCCCATGCAGACACCGCAGGCATGAACTAAAAGGTTCCTAGTTCATATTAGCGTGAATCTCTTCAAACAGGACTACATTAATGCAAAGTAGGAACCTTTGAATTTACACTTGTGGCAGTCACATAGGGGAGTTAAAGAGCGGCACTTTTTTGCGCACTGCTGTTCACACCCCCATATTCCAAACTGAGAGGCAGTGTAAACATGACCATAGACTGTGATCAAGTCACCTTTTAGCTCTCTCTTTGATTGAGCTCCTTGAGTCTATCACTATAAAGCATGTTTTCCAGTCCTTCATTCTCCTGGCTCTTCTCTGGACCCTCTCCAATTTATCAATATCTTTTTTTGAATTGTGGACTCCAGAAGTGGACACAGTGTCCAGCAAACGTTACACCAGTGCCAAATACAGAGGTGAAATAACTTCTCTAGTCCTACTCAATATTCCCCTGTTTATACTTCCCAGGATTGCATTAGCTCTTTTGGCCACAGCATCACATGGGTAGCTCATGTCAAGTAGATTATCCATTATGAGCCCAAAGGAATGTGAATAACTGATTTTTTGGTTTGTTGGTAGTTTCGAAAAAACAGGAAAAAAATTGGTTCAGGTTGAATCGAAACTGATTTTTTCTTTGAATTTTCAGCAAATCAAAAAAAAGTTGGAAAAATTATTTTGTATCAAACTAAACGTTTTCATTTTGAGCATTTTTAGCCTTTTTTTTTAATCAAAGCGAAGTCAACAACGGGCTAGATTGACAAACTCTAGAAGGAAGAGATGGTGGGGGGGTGCCCTCCCTTCTGACTCAATATCCTAGTTGTTAGAGCACTCACCTGGGGGTGGGGAGAGACCCAGGTTTAAATCCCTTCTCCAAAGCAGGGATTCAAACCTGACTCTCCCACTTCCCAAGTGAGTGCCCTAACACAGCTAGGTTATTGGATATAAGAGGGACACCACCAGAGCCAATTTTGTTGCCCATCTCTAATCTGGATTGTTTAGCAAGGTGGGGGCAAGCAAACAATATGTCTTTAAGTACGGCCAAATGTGAAATCATGCATCTAGGAACAAAGAATGTAGGCCATTCGTACAGGTTGGGGGACTCTGTTCTCAGAAGCAGGGACTCTGAGAAGAACCTTTGGGCTCATGGTGAATAATCAGCTGAACATGAGCTCTCCGTGTGATGCTGTAGATTCCAGTTTCCAGATGCTACTGTAAAGATCATTCTGAAATGGTGACTTGTCTTCATTATTTACCACTCCCCCAGTCTTTGTGTCATCAGCAAATGTTATCAGTGGTGATTTTCTGTCTTCCTCCGGGTCATTGATAAAAATGTTAAATCATGTGAGGCAGAGAACTGATTCCAGTGGGACGCGAGAGCAATGAGAAGTCTTGTTTGGTATTTCTCTTTGTTAGTATATTCGGCTCTGTCAATTCAGTGAAGCCAATAATAAGCATTATGCCTTCAGCACCGTGGAAACAAAACTGCTTTTTTTGGCCAGTATAGATGCATTATACTTGCTCGACAATGTTTCCCTATTTACAATTACATGGAGACATATTAGTTAGCCAGTTTTTAATGCGTTCAATGTGTGTCATGTTAATTTTGTATTGTTTTAGTTTCTTAATATGTCATGTGGTATCAAGTCAAATGCCTTACAGACGTCTTACACCGACGCTATCAGTCAAACTTACCTCATTTAAAAAAAGTTAGTTTGACATGATCTATTTCCCAGAAACTCATGTTTATTGACCTTAATTATGTTACCCTCCTTTAATTTTTTATTAATCAAGTCTTGTAACAGCCATTCCATTATTTTGCATGGAATCTATGTCAGGCTGGCATGCCTATAATTCCCTGGTTACCCCATTTACCCTTTCTGGATATTGGTACACCGTTAGTTTTCTCCCAATCCTCTGGAACTTTCCAAGAGTTCCAAGATCTACTGAAAACCAATATGAATGGTTCAGAGAGCTCCTTGGCCAACGCTTTTAAATCTCTTGGATGGAAGTTATCCAGACCTGCTGATTTAAAAATGTCCAGCTTTATTATATGTTTATTTAACATCCTCCTTAGTTATTATTGGAAGGGAAAGTATATCATCATCATCATATAATATGAATACATCTGACTTTTCCCCCCAAATGAAACAGAAAAATTTATCGAATGCTTCTGTCTTTTCTGCATTATTGTTGATGATTCTTCCATTTCCATATAATAATGGACCAGTATCATTGTTAGGATTCACTTTGTTCCTTACATGATTTAAAAAAAAAATACTTATTCTCCTTCACTCTGCTGGTCATAGATTTCTCCTGGGGTCTTTCAGCTTCCCTTATCAATTATCTGCATAACTGGATTGTGATTAAACAATTCTCAAAATAGAGAGAAGACAATTTTATATTTCTTGAGGATTATCAGAGATTGGAGCATGCACCTATCCCTCCCGCACAAGAAGAGCGCTTACTTGTAAACAGTGACACACATTGTACTGCCTAGCTCTCTCACAGTCACTCCTCCCAAGTTTTCTGCTCATTTACAGTAGCATCGCAAGGACAACTGGAATCCCAGTAGGATGGATTATATTTAACATTAAGATAATATCTCTGTTGTCGTTTGTGGCGTATATATCATGACTCGTTCTCCTATTCCAATTGTCCTGAAACATTATTTTGGGCAAAATAAATACAATGTTTGGAAAAGAAAAGTTCTGCATAATTTCCACTTCAAACATACCATTATGTAACGTCGCTCTTCCACATCCTCTCGCGGCAAAATGAATGCAGACCATTACTAAAGCACAAGCTCCATGAATACATTTAACCATCCACAATTTAATCCAACCCTCCCAAAAGCACACAAACCCCTCTCCCCACCCAAACTGCCAATAATTACTGCCCTGCCAATGCAATTGACTCCTCCACACTCTCCCTTGAGGTACGCATCAAGGACGCAGGATATAATTAACAGACATTATAATATACGGAGAGAAACCCGCTGTCAACATAACTGTGGGTGACTAATCTAAAAACAACAAAAGATCATATTTAGTTCCCAGCTTCCTCTGGAAGGCCCAGCATTGCTTAAGTGTGTGCACAGAGAGTTTCAAATTTGTCAGCACACCAACAGCCAGCTGTGCTACTGAAGTAATACCCACAAGGACAACACCTTTTCTGTCTGGCTATGTACAGGTTGCTGTAAATCCTGCCATCTCCTTATTCCAGTCTTTACCTTTGGTTTGCTTATCTTACCATATTATAACATGCAGATATTATAATCACGTTGGTTATCAAAGGGTGATTGTTGGGCAACAGATGTATCCTCCTTGCGTTTAGTCCTCAAAACCACTCTCCAACTCCATCCTGTGCACAGGCCTGTTTTCCAGCTCTGTGCGATCTGGGAATGGGGTCCTTAGCCAGGGGAGAAATGGATACACAGGGTCCCCCAGAATCATAGAGGAGATGGAAGCCCCATTAATTCCAATGTAATCGAAATAGTGGCCTCCTCTGGGTGTTCTTGAAAATGACAAAACGTTGAAAATTTGCAGCATGAGTTTGGCCTGGCCATGCTATGTCCATGAGCAAGAAGCTGCCAGGACGATCCACTAAAGTCTGCATCATAGGCATATAGGACTCCTTTAGACACATTGACTACTGAGCATGTGGGGAGACAGGGACAATGCAATGGGCACATTGGGTCATCAATAGTTCCTGCAGAATTTGTGAATCCCAATTGTTGAAAGCCCTCAGCGATCTCTGATACAATGGATTCTTGATCACATGCCCCAACTGAGATTTTTCAAAGCAGCATAGGGAACTTAGACACTTCCACAATGCCATTCACACTCCTCTACAGCAACCATGTCCACTGTGGACTCCCTAAACCCAAATTTGTGCTCAAGTGATCAGTAACTATCAGGGTAGCCAGATTTCCTGAGCTGAACACCCCTCTCTCTTCTCCCAAGGTGCCCTCATCTTCATGGTCTAGTGCTGCAGATCAGGTCACGCTGGCTCCCTCCAAAAATGTAGAGACCTCTCCTTATTCATGCTGAATTCATGCCTCCGCTTCTGCTCCTCCCAAGCCTTGAATACAACTTGGTCCAAACCAGTCTGGACTCAAAATCAACACACTGTCCCATCATCCCCAAGCACCTCACAAAGCTGTCTCCTCCATGGCTGGGAGCAAACACTCTGCCATCTGCTGGTCTCAGTCCCAGACACTCAGCAATGGCTGGCAGAACTCCATCCAAAAGCTCCAGCAGAAATCTCTCTTCCTGTGCAAGGAGCAAGAGCAGATTGTTCATTCTGGCCTCCATCTTAAGGCGGGGACTAGGAAAAGGCAGTCATGGATGGCAAGGCCAGAAGAGACCACTGTGATTATTTACTCTGGCTTCTTGCATGACACAATCCATAGGATTTCCCTGAATCGATTCCTGTTTCAATTAGAGCAAATCTTTTAGAAAAAAACATCCAATCTTGGTTTAAAAATGGCCAGCAATAAAGAATCCACCACAATGCCTGGCAAGTTGTTCTAATGGTAGAGTTTGTCTAGCTTCAACTTCCAGCGACTGGAGCTTGTCTGCTAGACTGAGAAGGCTTCTATTATCAAATGAATGTTCCCCATGAAGGTGTTTCCAGACAGTGATCAACTCACCCCATAACCTTCTCTTTGTTAAACTAAACACATAGACTCAAGCACTTCAAGCTCTATAGTACCTGTCACTATCACACTGGTACCCAGGAATTTGAAAGAGTCTTGCAGAGGATTATGGGAACAAAACCCTTCCCTGGGCGTCCAGAATGCATTTAAAGATCTCCTAGAAGCCACTGCTTCAGGGAGTTACTGGCTAATGTGAAATGGCAGACCCATAGTGCATGGCAATGCAAGTGTGCTGGTGAGCAAAACTTCAACTAAAAAGCTGGCTAACGCGGGCGCACAATCCCACCGGTTCAATCACCAACCTCTCATTTCTCTGCTGATAACGTGGCCTCAGTTTAAGCTTTTAAACCCCTTACTTTCAATAACTGTCAGAACAATTAGGTTGTCAAGCATTTTCTAGCAGAGCATCTCCAAACTTTTGAATATCAAGTAATTATTTGGCACTTATGAGACCCGATGCAGTCACATTTTCAATTTAAATGCAAATAGCATGGAGATATTTACACAGTTTGTCTGTATTTTTATAAATGCTTTAAAATTTTTAAGACAGAAGGGCTTGTTATTCTGGAGGTGTACCGTGGCAAATGGCTGTTTTCACCTGGGAGCAAGTTAATTAGCTTCTGTGTCTTTTACTGCTTTTTTTTCTGGTGGGGGACCAGTGAGATTTCAGCTTCTCCGTAGAGTGCCGCAGCGGAGTTCACTCTGCAAATAACTCAGTATATGAACCGTTCAATAGGTGAAACTGAGATCCAAGTGTTTGCCCCGCAGCTTGGATTCTCCTTGTACTGCTTCAAGTACTAAATGTTCAGAAGATGCAACTGTCACCAGAAGAGCGACATGATACCACCTCATGGACCTGATTCCCCTCTCACACTTGCGGGAACATGAGTAACCCCAATAGAGTAAATGCTGCTATTAGCTAAGTATTACGATTATTTTTGTTCATTCCCTCTGAAGCACCTGGTATTGGCCATTGTCGGAAGACAGGATACTGGGTTAGATGGACCTTTAGTCTGACCCAGTAGGGCCGTTCTTATGCTTTTATTTGTTGGGTTGTGGTAGCAACTAGCAGCCCCATTCCTGGACCAGGAACCCATGTTAGGATGCACTGTACGAACACAGCCTGCCCGCAAAAAACGTACATCCTAAGCATAAGACAAAAGAAAGCAGGTGTATATCAACAAACCAACCAGGGAGCACAAGGAAACAATGAGAGAGAGTACGTTACTGGCAGGTTAAGCTGTGTAACCACAAGAAAGAGAATCTATAATCAATACTATTGAAGAATCATAGAATCACAGAAGATTAGGGTTGGAAGAGACCTCAGGAGGTCATCTAGTCCAACTCCTTGCTCAAAGCAGGACCAACACCAACTAAATCATCCCAGCCAGGGCTTTGTCAAGCCGGGCCTTAAAAACCTCTAACGATAGAAATGTCACCACCTCCCTAGGTAACCCATTCCAGTGCTTCACCACCCTCCTAGTGAAATAGTGTTTCCTAATGTCCAACCTAGACCTCCCCCACTGCAACTTGAGACCATTGCTCCATATTCGGTCATCTGCCACCACTGAGAACAGCCGAGCTCCATCCTATTTGGAACCCCCCTTCAGGTAGTTGAAAGCAGCTATCAAATCCCCCCTCACTTTTCTCTTCTGCAGACTAAATAAGCCAAGTTCCCTCAGCCTCTTCTCGTAAGTCATGTGCCCCAGTCCCCTAATCATTTTCGTTGCCCTCCGCTGGACTCTCTCCAATTTGTCCACATCCTTTCTGTAGTGGGGGGCCCAAAACTGGACGCAGTACACCAGATGTGGCCTCACCAGTGCTGAATAGAGGGGAATAATCACTTCCCTCGATCTGCTGGCAATGCTTCTACAAATACAGCCCAATATGCCGCTAGCCTTGTTGGCAACAAGGGCACGCTGCTGACTCATATCCAGCTTCTCATCCACTGTAATCCCCAGGTCCTTTTCTGCAGAACTGCTGCTTAGCCAGTCGGTCCCCAGCCTGTAGCGGTGCATGGGATTCTTCTGTCCTAAGTGCAGGACTCTGCACTTGTCCTTGTTGAACCTCATCAGATTTCTTTTGGCCCAATCCTCCAATTTGTCTAGGTCACTCTGGACCCTATCCCTACCCTCCAGGGTATCTACCTCTCCCCACAGCTTAGCATCCACCAACTTGCTGAGGGTGCAATCCATCCCATCATCTAGATCATTAATGATGATCCTTAAGAGATGGAGTCCAGCCACAAAATCTGGGTCCAGATTGCAAAGCCCATTTGGAATGTGGGACTCTGCTTTAGATCCATCCCTAGTAATTAGTGTCACAGGACTGGGATATGGGTGACTGTTCCTAGTGGTTGGAGCAGGAGTCAGGCCTAGTGGTTAGAGAAGGAGCTGGTAGCCAGGAATGGGAGCCCAGGATAAGAACCGGAGCTGGAACCCAGAGTCAGAACCAGAGTCAAAGGCCAGAAGAGCCAGGGATCAGAGCCGAACACAGAGGTCAGGAATCAGAACAGAGGGTCAGACCTGGCTTTCCTGGAGTGGGAGAAGACAGAGGCGGGTCTGGGTCCCAGGCAAGCGCAGGAGCTATCACACCGGTGGGTGAATGCAGCTGCTGAAGTGCTGCTGATACGTTTAATAGCTGGTCTGCTGACTCTTCCAGCCACGCCAGGGATCCAGCTCTTCAGGCAGCCGGTTACAGGCCTGCTGTGCTCCTTAGGTTGCCCGGGGACTAGCCTTGATTCCTGACAATTAGTTCTCTAACTATTGTTTGTATTACTGTAACTGAGAGCACCACATCAGGGATCGGATGTTAGTCACGTGGCTTCAGGCACTACAGGAAGGTGCTAAGACACCTCAGCCATGGAGACAGTAAAAGAACCCTAATACAATACAACAGAACAGAACAGAAACCCCCTTGTCCTTGGTGTTGTAGAGAAGAAGTAAAACAAGCTTACAGGGAGTAACAGGTGGACACACGTATACCAGGGCTGCATCTGGGGGACTAACGCACAAGTGTTGCACAATAAGCAGCAGGACGAGGTCACCGCCTGCCTCGCTTACTGATCAGGCATTCGGCCTCCTTTGGAAACACAACGCCGAGGAAAGGAAACAAACGAAGACGTTAAAGACTCCAGCTTGCCAGTTCACCAGACGGGCAATCAACAGTAACACAAGTGTGGATTCAGGAAAATGCCCATCACGAAAACAAACTGGACATTCGCAAGTCTCATCACAAAGCCAGTCAAGAATTGGAATCTAAATGGAACAATTAAGAGAAGGTGACGTCATTCCCCACGGGTTTCATACTTGCCAAACAAATTATAAATCCTTTGTTATACATTACAGCTGGGTGTTGATCAGGGCCAATGCCTTTATAAAGCCCACCTCTAGTGCCAAATCTGTCAAAAAATATCCTTGCATGACTCAGCCAAAAGGCAGTGTATTGTAAATCTGCACTTTTCACTCTGCCCACATGCAATAAATGAAACTTAACATATGTTTGCCTTTCTTCAGAAACTTACAAAGCAAAGAAACAAGATTAGTCCCCACGCCAAGAAGTCTCCTATGTCCTAATGCGCTGGAATGAAAATATACTTTGGAGTGGATTGAAAGTTCAAATTCTACTTATAAAGATTTCATTAAGAGCTTTATTCTGCCACCATTTGTTGTGCTGAATAGCTCCTTCCTCCACAAGTGGCTTTTATCCCATGGTTTAATGACTCCAAAATTGTTATGCGGGTTCTTGTAAAACTTTCCAAAATTATTAGTCACTGGGAGTTGAGTCCAGGCATGAGAAATTTCAATCCAACATGTAATTTTCTGACAATATGACATATGACTAACGGCTTCTCAATCGTCACCATTCTTGTCGTCATGGGAGAATACTGAATGGTACGGTTA
Organism: Terrapene triunguis; assembly: GCF_002925995.2. NCBI lineage: Eukaryota > Metazoa > Chordata > Testudines > Emydidae > Terrapene > Terrapene triunguis. The sequence goes on along the minus strand of NW_020664540.1, from coordinate 17,637,410 downwards.
TTTTTGTTGTTTTGTGTTTCCCTTTTTATGTTAATGTTTTAAGCAAAAAAAATGTCAGCACAGCAAACAGATGGACACTCCGAAGGATTCTAGTCACATAGGACACGTTCTGATACCCTCCCCGATATGGGTATCCTACTCCATGGGTAGTCTCCTTCACTTCAGTGGGACTCTTTGTGGAGGAGGGTGCTATTCAACAGGAGTAAGGGTGTCTGAATCCAGTCCCTGTTATTTACCTTAGTTAAGAACTATGACCAAATCTATTTTGGAAACAGTCATAGCAAAACGACAAACTGACACAACGCCTCCCAAGAAACATCAAGTAAGCCGGCAGGAACAAGACAGCATAGCTCACATCTAAGAGCAATCCAGAAAGGGAGGCCAAGCTATCCTTTAACCATATACGGCACAACAGCGGTGGCTCGGCAGCCCTTTCCTACGTGAATAGCCCACTGAATGCAATGGGAACACATGCGTGAATGCACGTTGCACAGACAGGCTCCAAGACCTTGCTCCAGCCATCAGGTATCACAGGCCCATTGCGGAGAATCATATACAATTGGTTGGTGAGTTTATAATCCCAAGCATACAGCTAAGCCTCCAGAAAGTGTGACATTATGCACTTTGGTATGGCAGGGCAGAACCAAGCCACCAAGTCCCATCATCAAGTTAAAACGAAGTATATTTAAATTCATATAGATTTTGGTCATGCCATTCCCTAATAATTAGCAATCTGCTAATAACCTGGGTAGCTCTTCACAGCAAGGTACACTTTCGCTGCAGGATTCGAGAAGTATTTGACATTTGTACTCTCTCAGTGGCTCAGTTTTGGAGGACTGAGCCGCTTGGAAATTGCCTGACCATTCCTGTGTGGGGGATTATACTGCATAGTTATACAGTGCACCTGCTACCACCTTCAGTATAAAAACAGCACACTCAATCACCCACCTCCCCTTTCACCTGTCCAGCTTGGAAGCGGGAATGCAAGACAGACCTTTCAACACTGCTGTAATTTCTATGCCTTGTTGAAATGCAAATCGCTCTGAACTCAGTCAGGAGCCTGGTTGTTGAGCAAGGGGATACATCAGCCACCCCTCTCCCCCGCAGTGTGGGCGAGCTGCATTGCCAGGCATTGTGAAAGGGGCAGGCTGCTACCTACCTTCCAAGCAGCTGAGCAAGGGGAATTTTAGCTCCATCCCAGCCTGACCTGCTGGAGGAAAGTAAGGAAAAGGGATGGCACAGCTTACCCCTCCCCTCCCATGCAGGCAGGGGGAAGGAAGGACCAAACTGGGGCGGCACTGTTACACTGTTACACAAGGCCTGTTACAGGAACTCCAGCCCTACATGTTCCAGTTTGCGCTACTCACCCCTCAGGGTGTGGCCTCTCTCTCTTGGGCTCAGCAGGGCACTTTCAGGTTTTGCTTTCGATTTCTCAATAGTTTTTGTGCTTTCCATCTTTTGATGAAAGTGTCTCCTCATCACAGCCGTCGCTGGCAGACTAGAGAGGATGAGCACTGCCTTGACATCAGCAGGCGCTCTGGCCACACGCTGAGGCAGAAGAGGCCTGATGGACTCGGCGGGTGAAATTCTCTGTCCAGTGTTACACGTGGCGCCACACTAGAGATCATAAATGGTCCCTAGTAGCCTGAAAAGTCTATGAACTGCTTGCAGTCATAACTGTACCTCAGGGTTTGTCTATACTAGGAAACAACGTGGTGTTGGGGGGGGGGGGGTTAAACCATCCATTAGCTAACACATGGTAACAGCCTGCTTAGCACAGGCTGACAGTTTTCCAGGGGAATATTTACCTTTGGAAAATGCTCATTCGACGAAATTGAACCATTTCAGCCTTATTAAAACGTTTCACTGAGATACGGTCAAAACATTTCATTTTGACATTATTGTTACAGATATTAGATTGCTATGTTACATTAAGTTCAAAATCAAATTCAACATTTTTTTTTCAAGCTTATCAAAGCAAACCCATTTTGAAGAAGTCAAAATACAAGATTTGGGGATAGGTCTTTTCATGAAAAAAATCAGATCTCTCAACTTTTCATCCCAGTTCAGATCAAAATGAAATCTTGAAATCTCAGAATATCCCACAGGATGGGAATTACATTTTTTGACCATTTCTCTTCCTACTGTGGTTCAGACATTTGTAGTTTTAATATGTGTTAGCAGGTCAAGGTAAACATCTGCAAAGAAGTGTTAAAACAACGATTGCCATGTCTACACTAGGGTTTTAGCATGCTATTTAAAACGTTTTAGCCAACATGATTAAAAACAAACCCCTCATTTTCCTTGTGAAGACAAGGCCTGAAAGAGCAACAGCTCAGGAAAAAGGCACAAGCTGAATTTTGCCTCCTGAACCAAGTCTTTAAAGTATTTTTATAGAAATCCTGATTCCTGGCAGCACAATCAGATACAGAACAGGAACAACCTATTATTTAGAAATAAAATGTCTGTACAGAAAGGTTCCAGGGTCTTCCAATGAAAAGAACTGCAGAATCAATAAACTATCTAGATTTTTATGTGGAATTGCTTTATGAACTTATCTATGATACACCACATCCTGACAGAGTGAGAGAACGCATTTGGTGTTGCAATTTCAGATAGTAAAAATAAATGGACTTATTAAACTCCGAGGCTCCACTTTTCACACCTTCAATCTTAGAGCTGTAAACTTTTATGAGAAACCTCAGATAACTTATCATGAGTGTAGCAACATGTGGGGGGTTTATTTTGTAAATTCAGGTCAGAGGAGGTTTTGTACCACTAACCTCTTGTCGGCTGGACCACGGTTGTAGAGATGTGTTTGTCAACAGTCAGGAGAATGAGAGCTGGTCGGGGATTTTTCATATGAAAATGCCAATCTGTCCAAACGAGAACTTTGTGCGGAAAGGTTTCCTGGGTCCAGGATGGAATTTCTGAGGAACAGAGAGCGACGGACCCGCCCCAGACTAGCCCAGTGGTTACACACTCACTTGGGATGTGGGAGATCCAAGCTCTGAATCGGGCACAGCAGGGAGCTGAACCTAGGTGCGTGCCTTGACCACTGCTCTATTCCTGCAGGGTCCCTCGTGTGTTTTTTCCCACAGCAAATGTTTAAAAGTCTCATTTTTATTCCACATCAGAACAAACACAAATTTTGAAATCTCATTTTTTTTTTTTTTTTTGCAAACTAGAATTCCGGAAGGTTTTCCAGCCAGCCCGAAGGAGCCCATAGATGCTGGAGACTGAAAAACTGTGTGAGGCTTGCTACAGTCATGGTCCCCACTTCCTTCCCCCCCACACGCAAAATAAACCAGTAGGGTCTCATTCCTACCAGGTGCTGAGCACCTTCAAACCCTACTGCAGTCAGGGGAGTTACAGACGGTCTGCACCTTTCTGCAGAATCAAGGTGTGAGGTTCTGCTCATTTGTCCCTTAGGGAGTGAGTGGTGGCCTTTGTGTCTGTTCTGGGTAGTTACGCCTGTTATGTGTATGGATCTTTGCCCTGGACTTGAGCTTTCCACAGCCATGAAATCAGGCTGAAGCTGAGACCTTCACAGACCGCAGAAAGAGGAAAAAGCAAAAGGATCCCTCTGCCAGCTCCCCAGAAAATCACAGCCTTGTAAAGGGAGACTGCTAAAGTGCATAGTTAATGGCTCTAACAACCTGCCCTCAGCATTACAAGTGATGCCAGGCAATGACTATGTATGTCAGGGCTGCCACATCACTTTTCAGACTGGCAGCACATAACGGTCTCTGTGAAAGAAGACAACTAGCTGCTCTGGGATGCCGGTGCTAGATAATTAATACTGCTATGGCTTTTTAAACCCAGACCCTATCTTTGCCTTGAACAGGGGCTTGTATACAAATGCACGAAGTCTAAATACTAAGATGGGTGAACTTGAGAGCCGGGTATTAAATGAGGATATTGATAGAATCGCCATCTCAGAAACTTGGTGGAATTATGATAATCAAGAGGACATGGTAATACCAGGGTACAAATTGTATAGGAATGAGAACAGGTCGTGCTGGGGGGGAGGAGGGAGTGTTTCGCACTATATGTGAAAGAAAGCACAGAGTAAAAATCTTAAATGAATCGAAGTGTACCAGAGAATCTCTATGGATAGAAATTCCATGCTTGAGTACAGCAGTGGGAATATAATGCTAACCACCTGCCTAGGATGGTGATAGTGACTGTGAAATATTCAGGGAGATTAGAGAGGCTAGAGAAATAGAAAACTCAGTCAAAACGGGGGATTTCAGCTATCCTCACATTGCCTGGGCACGACACCTCAGGACGGGATGCTGAGATAAAATTTCTAGACATTATTAATGACTGCTTCTTGGAGCAGCTGATCCTGGAACCCACAATGAGAGAGGCAATTCTTGATTTAGTCCTAAGTGGAGCACAGGATCTGGTCCAAGAGGTGAAATAGCTGACCTGCTTAGTAATAGTGATCATAATGTAATCAAATTTAACACCTTTGTAGGGGGGGAAATATAAAAAAAGGCCACCACTGTAGCATTTAACTTCAAAAAGGGGAACTACACAAAAATGAGGAAGCTAATTAAATGGAAATTAAAAGTTACAGTCACAGGAGTGAAATGCCTGCAAGCTGCATGGAATCTTTTTTAAAAACCACTGTGATAGAGGTTCAAATTCAATGTATGCCACAAATGTTAAAGAAAGAAAAAAAAAGTAAGAGGATGAAAAAAATGCTACCACGGCTAAACAACAAAGTGAAAGAGGTGATTAGGGTCAAAAAGATATCTTTTAAAAATTGGAAGTCAAATCCTACTGAGGAAAATCGAAAGCAGCATAAACTCTTAAATAAAATGTAAAAATATAATTAGGCAAGACAAAATTTGAAGAGCATCTAGCAAAAGATACAAAAACTAACAGAGTTTTTATTTAAAGTACATCAGAAGCAGGAAGCTTGCTAAACAACCAGTGGGGCCACTGGATGATTTGGATGATTGAGTGCTTAAGGAGCGCTCAAAGAAGACAAGGCCATTGCGGAGAAGCTAAATGAATTCTTTGCATCCATCTTCATTGCAGAGGATGTGAGGGAGATTCCCACACCTGAGCCATTTTTTTAGGTGATAAATCTGAGGAACTGTCCCAGACTGAGGTGTCAGTAGAGGAGGTTTTTGAACAAATTGATAAACTAAATAATAATAAGTCACCAGGACCAGATGGTATTCACCCAAGCGTTCTGAAGGAACTCAGATGTGAAACTGCAGAACTAATAACAGTGGTATGTAACTTATTGCTTAAATCATCCTCTGTCTCAGATAACTGGTGGATAGCCAATGTAAAGTTGTGGGGGTAAATAGCAGGGACCCCTAAGAATCTGTACTGGGATCGGTGCTGTTCAGCATATTCATAAATGATCTGGAAAAAGGGGTAAAAAGTGAAGTGGCTACGTTCGCAGATGATACAAAACTACTCAAGATAGTTAAATCTAAAGCAGACTACGAAGAGTTACAAAGGGATCTGACCAAACTGTGTGACTGGGCAACAAAGTGGGAGATGAAATTCAATGGTGAAATATGCAAAGTAATGCACATTGAAAATATTATCCCCACTATACATACACAATGATGAGGTCTAAATTAGCAGTTACCACTCACGAAAGAGATCCTAGAGTTTTTGTGGACAGTTCTCTGAAAACATTTGCTCAATGTGCAGTAGCAGCCAAAAAGCTAACCGAATGTTAGGAACCATTAGGAAAGGGTTAGATAATAAGACAGCAAATATCATAATGCCACTATATAAATACATGGTATGCTTTGAATACTTCATGCAGTTCTGGTCTCCCCATCTCCAAAAAGATATATTGGAATTGGAAAAGGTACAGAGATGGGCAACAGAAAAGGTTAGGGGTATGGAACAGCTTCTGTATGAGGAGAGATTAAAACGACTGGGACTGTTCAGCTTGGAAAAGTGGAGATATGACAGACGTCTATAAAATCATGGCAGGTGTGGAGAAAGTGAATAAAGTTGTATTATTTACTCCTTCACACAATAGAAGAACGAGGGATCACCCCGTGAAATTAAAAGGCAGCAGGGGATGTTGTGAAGGCCAAAATTGTAACTAGGTTCAAAAAAAGAACTAGATAAGTTCCTGGAGGACAGGTTCATCAATGGCTATTAGCCAAGATGGTCTGGGATGCCACCCCAGGCTCTGGGTATGCCTAAACCTCTGACTGCCAGATACTGGGAGTGGATAACCATTGATTATTATTTGGTTTAAGTAAATTACAGCAGCAAAACTCATTTTAAGCCATCCACTCCTTAGTAACAGGGCATGTGCTTCCAATAATGCTAGCTATCCACCTGTGTTTTCTTGAGTGTATTTTTGACAGTCTGAACAGTTTGTTCTGCTATCCCGTTTAACCTTGGGCACTTTGGATGTGATGTATATAGCTCAAAATCCTAATGCTTGGCAAACGCTTGTGTGCTCATTAAAGCATGGGTCAGTTTTTGAACACAGTCAATTGGGAATTCCACTTCTTGGAAAAAAATGGATTTCAGGTTTTGTGAAACAGATTCACACAGGAAAGACTCAAAAGTCACTTAAACAGAGCAGCCACAAAACTCTCTTTGCCTTTAAAGTAAAAGACGCTATTTGACCCATTTTCTCCTGATCATTCTAATACTTGCTGAAGGATGTAGTGATTATCTGGGCTGGTGCGAGCACTACATTTGAGACACTTCCAGACCATATCACCAATCTGTGTGATCATGCCAGCCCGGTAAAGGATTCCTCTGGCTCTTCCTTTTGCATAATACCATGCCCACATGTCCTTCAGGAATTCTACCTTGCATTTTTGCCCTAATGGTGAATGGAATAACCTTCAAGGTTTGTATCACCAAAAACCTTTCACTCTTCACAGACGAGTAATGAAGAACCAGGGAAGAGACTTTGCTCTTTGTCTCTGGAAATCCCTTTGGAGGACTTGTACCCCCAGGGCAAGATTTTCAAAAGTCACCAGGGATTTTGGGTGCCCAAGTTGAGACACCTTAAAGAGGCCTGATTTTCAGAAAGCGCTGAGCACCTGAGCTCTCAGAATCAGGCCCCTTTGAGGCATCTCAAGCTGGGACTTCCCAAAATGGGAGTAAGGAAAATTCCTAATCAGTTTGAAAATCAAGCCTTGAATCCTTACCTATCTATGGAACTTATATGGCCTCTATCACTGTAATATCAGAATATCTAGCAACCTTTATTGTGTTTATCCTCACAACACCCTGTGAGGTAGGGCAGTGCTATTTCCCCATTTTAGAGAGGGGAAACTGAGGCACAGATCAACAATGTGACTTGCCCAGGTTCACACACAGAAAGACCGTGGCAGAGCTGGGAACTGAATTCCCCCTCCCTCCTCACTCACACACATCTTCCTATGTTTTATTTTTTTTTTTTTTTTTTTTTGTTTTTGTTTTTTTTTGTTTTTACAGCACTTCGGAGACAAATCAGAAAGCAAGATTTGTGCCCAAATCTAAAGCCGACATAAAAGCCAATGCAGACAAAGGAGGATGAAGGATTGGAAGCAATATACCAACATGTGCGAGGTTTGTTATATTTGGCATGCATCTCACACGTGTGTGCGCACACATTCATGCAAGCGACAGCGTTGACAGTGACACAGGTTTGGTGTCAGACAGTGCAGCCCTGCAGAAAACTTCACATCTAGCCTGAAGGGAAAACCAAACAGTCCTGTTTAGCAGGGGCAGATCCAGGTCAAAGTGCACAGAGCTCCAGAGAACACCCGCTAATAGCATCTCAGCAACTACAGGACTCTTGATATCTCAGAGCACTAAATTGTAGGTGATTTAAGAGGACAAATGGACACAAGTCAGATATCAGGAATGGCAATACACAAAAACCTGTAGGAGAACACTTCAACCTCCCTGGCCACACAATAGCAGATGTAAAGGTAGCCATCTTACAGCAAAAAAACTTCAGGACCAGACTCCAAAGAGAAACTGCTGAGCTCCAGTTCATTTGCAAATTTGACACCATCAGATCAGGATTAAACAAAGACTGTGAATGGCTATCCAACTACAGAAGCAGTTTCTCCTCCCTTGGTGTTCACACCTCAACTGCTAGCAGAGCACCTCACCCTCCCTGATTGAACTAACCTCGTTATCTCCCTACTGATTTATACCTGCCTCTGGAGATTTCCATTACTTGCATCTGATGAAGTGGGCATTCACCCACGAAAGCTTATGCTCCAATACTTCTGTTAGTCTTAAAGGTGCCACAGGACCCTCTGTTGCTAACATGGCTACCCCTCTGATACTTGACACCTTAAAGACTATTCAGTTACCTAGAGGTATGGGGAAGGCAGGAAGTGCCGTGCTTGGGGAACTGAATGGTTCTGGGTGATGAGACCAGGTCAGGGCTTTAGGGTGAAGCAGTCCTGATCAGCCATGTCCCAGGTAGAAAGAGAAAGGTTCCCCTCGTCCTCTCCTGGCCAGTTCTCGTGCCAGATCCCACTAGCACTTGTTGCCAGTTCCTGACCGTTGTGTCATCCTGGAGAAAGGCAGCCATACACATTAAGAGGGCAAATGAGGTCAGAGCAGGGTGGAGTTAGACTGCAAACCACACTAGCTCTGCGCAGTGAGGTGGCAAGCAGCTGAGAGGAGAAGGCTGCAGAATGGGTGGAACTGCTCTGGTGCCCT
>NW_020664540.1:17608887-17623731 GCF_002925995.2 Terrapene triunguis | reverse complement strand
TGTCTCTAGTGAGCTCTTGTTCAGAGCAAAAAGGAGGGAATGAAAGATATTGCATGGTATCTGTGCCTCTTAAGGAACGACACTGCAGTACTCAAACCAATTTCTCTTTATCATCTCAGCAAAATTTTTGTTAACATTATCTGACTGCTGCAAGGGAATGGCACTAACATGAAAACCTGGCAGTAGGGAAACAAAGGGAGCTGACTTTGTCAGCTTAAGGCTTGACTAGGAAAATACTAACTTTTAGGAATGGTACTTTATTGTACAATTTTCATGATAACTCCTGCGGCAGGTTCTGTATGTGAGGATCTATCGCATCCCCAGTATAACGTCCATTGATTCAAAAGGAGTTATGAACACACACACTAAGGGCTTGTGTTCACTACGGAGCTAAATCGGTGCTGCTGCAATCGAGGCAGCGGCATCGATTTAGCGGGTCTAGTGAAGACATGCTCAATTGATGGGAGAGCACTCTGCCATCGATTTCTGTACTCCACCTCAATGAGAGGCAGAAGCAATGTCAGTGGAAGAGCGTCTCCCGTCGACATAGTGTAGTGTGGACCCTGTGGTAAGTGGATCTAACCTACGTCAACTTGAGTTACGCTACTAACTCAAATTGTGTAGCTTAAATCGACCAGCAGCTGTAGTGAAGACAAGCCCTAAGGAGAAAATATATTATTTTTGTGGTACAGATGTAACAATTAACTTTATAGGGACCAAAAAAAAAACCCCACCAAGTGAGAGGGCTTTCAAAATGAATTGTATGATTCTCACACAAAGAAAATTCTAATTAAATGTGATCAAAGCTGTAATTGACACATTGGCCTATTCGCTTCTCAACAGAAATGCATAATTCCATTGCATGCACAGATGGAAAGAGGGGTAAACAAATTAATAATGGCACGGAGAGAGGAAATTCATTCAACTTTTATACAGACAAAAGAGCCTGCAAATAAAAATGTGTGGGTAATAAACTGATAAAATAATATAGTACACAGTGTTGTTGTAGCTGGTTCTTTGTGTGGTAAGTGATTTGAGGATAGTTTGTAGGAGTCCTGATATTCCTTCAGGAAGGGTGCCAGGGCCAGATATGATGGGTCTGACTGGGTTCCCTTGTTTGTGTATTTTGGGAAGCATGTAGAAGGTCCCAGCAGTGGGTTCATGGGAGAGGAGGTTGTAGAGTTTCTCTTGGGAGTTCTTTGGGGAAGGAATTGATGATATGCTTAAATTTCCTGGATAAATTGTGGTGTGGGGCCTTCTTTGAGTTCTTTATAGTACATGGAGTGGGAGAGCTGTTGGTTGGCCATGTTAATATATTGAGGACTATGATGGTGCCCCCTTTGTCTGCTGGTTTGATCACTATCTAGTGGTTGGATTTCAAGGACTGTACAGCTGTCCTCTTGGCGTTGGAGAGATTGTGGCAGATGTGATATTTGTTAAGGATTTCACAGCCACTTTCTTTCCTGGTTTCCTCTGCTGTGTGGACAACACTCCGACATCCACCCCAAACATATCACCAAACTCATCCAGTTCATTCTCACCCATAACAATTTGTCATTCAACAACAAACACTTTGTCCAAACTATGGGAACAGCCCTGGGTACTAGGATGGCTCCCCAGTGGGCCACCTTGAAGAATTTCTGGACAAATGAATTATGAAACCAGTGATATATTTGAGAGACATTCATTATATTTTCATCCTCTGGACAGATTAATTAAACTCCCTCAAATTTCAACCACATCTTCAACCACCACCACCAATCCCACACCAGCCCCTAAAAGGGTTATGGTGGCTAGGTGGGCCAATACACCACCTGAACTGCACCTGGAGGAGGAGCCAGGGAGTAATGAGGACTTATTAAAGGATGAAGCTCACCTGGACAGAAAAAGGCCCGGCTGGTACAAAGCCAGGTAGCTGAGGGCAGAAAGGGGCTATAGGGAGGCCAGCAGTCACTGTCTCTGAAGCTAGGGAGAGCAGGGAGCTTGGCCCAGAGGGAAGGGCATACCCAGAGGAGGGTAGAAAATGAACCTAATACAGGCAGTGTAGGAAGCAGTCCTGGGAAACAGGAGCAAGATGTGGGACAGTGTAGGCTTTAGCTGATGGTCGTAGGGTCCCTGGGCTGAAACCCAGAGAAGGGGCCAGGTTCCCTTACCAGCCACTGGGGAAGTGGCACCAGTGGGGGCCAGTGAATTGGAAGACTGCCTGGGATGGTCAGGACAGAGAGTCTTTTTGTTACACAAACCTGCCCCTGGAAGAGGAAAACTGAAGTGACCTGGCCAGAGGGCCGAGCCACAAAGGGGGAGCCACTGGGGCGTGAGAAAGTGAGAGCCCCCGCAGAAAGGGGTGCTAGACTAGCAGAGCTAATCCTCAGCCGCAGCCAAAAGGAGACACTCCAGCAGTGAGTAGAGCTCCCAGTGACACATCCATTAAACTCCCTCTAGAACATCAACTTCCTGGACACCACAATCACCTTCAACAATGGAACCCTACGGACAACTATATACAAGAAACCCACAGATCCCCACACTGACCGTTACAGATCCAGTAACAACCCCAAACACACCCAGAAACCTGTTATCTACAGCCAGGCACTCCGATAACACAGAATATGCTCCGAAGAGAAAGTCTGGGATGTACACCTTAGCACACTTAGAACTGTCTTCACCAAACAAGGACTCTTCACCAGAGAAGTAGATCGCATCATGGAATGGGCCACCCAAATACTCCAAAAGAACCTGCTTCAATACAGAAATAAAATCCCCTCTGACCGCAGACCCCTAGTTGTCGCCTACCACCCCACACTGGAACCCATATCGGCTATCATCAACCCGTACTCATTGGGGACCCCAACCTAAAATAAATCTTTCCTGAAACCCCACTTCATGCCGTCAAACAACCCCCACAAACTCATCATCAGAAGCAGTCTGGCCCGACTGAGGACTCATTGATGGCTGGTCCCTGGATCTTGCCAAGGGGGGTTGGCCTCTTTCCGTCATTGTCTTCTTCTGCGCCAGTGATTGGGAGCGGTGCCGAAGGCTGGAGTGCCCCCAAGATGCTCCATGATGGTGCCGAGCCTCCTTGGCAGTGTCTTTCTTCTCCACCGGATCTCTCGAGGAGGGCACCAGAGCGCTCCGCGCCAAAGGAGACGTACTGGGAGTGGGATCCCCGGCCCCCGGATCCAACTGAGATCGGAGAGCTGCCTCCATGAGAAGAATTTTAAGCCGCTGGTCCCTCTCTTTAGGAGTTCTTGATCGGAATTCTCAACAGATCTTGCAGCTGTCTTTTTGGTGGCCCTCGCCCAGACACCGTACACAGGAGGTGTGGGGGTCACTTTTAGGAATGTGCTTCACGCAGTCCTGGCAAGTCTTGAAGCCCAGGGATCACGGCATGCCCCCGTGACAAATAAGGGGGGAGAAAAACGGGGTCGGGGGGAACCCCGTAAACTTAAACTTATAAGTGAACTAACTATGCTATACTAACCACCTAGAACTAACTAACTACAGCGAAAACCGAAAGTACTGCTATGCCGCTTACTGAAGCCAGAGCAAGGAGAAGTTCCAGCTACCATCACTGGCGGTAGGAAGGAACTGAGGGGTTGGCAGGTTGGCAGGGCCCTTTATTGGGCACCATGATGGCACAACTCCAGGGGGTGCCCAGGCCAACCCCACAGATGCTGCTAGGGGGGAAATCTTCCGGCTACGGTGCACATGTGTGCGCACACACCTGATTGGAACTGACATGAACAAGCACTCAAAGAAGAACTCCTCACTCAGGAGAGTCTATTTCTAACTCAACTTGGCCCTGATGACCTTTCTCCCTCTCTTCTCCTCCTCTTGCACTTCCTTCTTGTGCTCCTTTTCTACTCTTGCACGTAACAGGCTAATTAGCTCCTTAGCTCTCCCCACCCCAGGCTGATCTAGTAATTAGCCACAGTCTGTGCCTAGTACGATGGGGTGGGACGTGTCCACTACTCTGAACCTCCAGGGTCCCTCAGCCATAGGGCAGAGTTTCTTATCCCTGTGGATGCGATCAGGCTGCAAGAGCTTCCAGTGGGGCTTCACCAATTTCTTCTTGACCAGTGAACAGGCTGAGGCAGTGCCCGCTAGACCCCTTTGACACCTCATCCCCACCGTCACAGAAACAGGAGGTCATTTATTTTTCCTTCCATGCCCAAGAGGCTCTGCCCAACCACAGTACTCTGCAAACCCACATCCCATCTAGGGGCAGTCTCTTTTTATGTGTACTTGGTGCCCACACTCATAACAGACAATACTCTGAGTCCCAGCCAGATTCCCCCTAGGTTCTTCCCTCTTCTCTGCGACCTTTCTAGCCAGGGGTTCTCCAACCATTCTCACCTGGACTGGTCCCTGGAATTGTCAACCCTCTTTCCTGGGGATGTTTGCCTCTACCAATTCTTCTGTGCGTTTGACCGCAGCATCTAGGATGACCAGCTAATGCGTCCTGACCCATACCTGGGTGTTCTCCTGAAGGAACTGTTCTAAAATTACTGCATCCATGATCTCACCCAATGAGAATGTCTGGCCTCAACCAGCGAGTGGCCCAGTCCATCAGTTTCTGGGCAAACGCCCAGGGCCATAACATCTAATAGCCCAAAACTTTTGTGGCTACTTTTCAGTGGATAAGCCCCCACCCCCGCTCTAGGAAGGCTGCCTGAACCACATCATAGTCCAGTGCTCGCTCGTCACTTAGAGCCACGTAGGCTGCCTGAGCTTCCCCTGACAAGTAGGGTGCGAGCCGTAGGGCCGAGGTTCCCTTCTCTCAGCCTTCAGCCACAGCTACTCTTTCAACAGTGACCAGGAATGAGTCGGGTCATCTGCAGAGCCCAGGTCCCGGAGGCCCTACTGCCTGTGCCCGGCTGCCATTCCCCACTGCAGGACTCACTGCACCTTGGAGTAGCTGCTGCTGTACGCGAGCTTGCTCTCAAATAAAGGACTGTTTCTCCAGGTGGTGGGACTACTGGGAGACCTGCAGAGTCTTCTGCATCTCCTCCTGTTCTACGAGCCATTGCAGGATCTCCTCCATTGTCCAGACAGCCAGACCTCTGCATCAGCCCCCCACCATTCCGTTATCCATGAGCACGGATAAGGCAGTGCCTGGATAAGCCCCCCCTTGTGACAGGGTGCAGCCCTCCACTCCTGTCCTCTCACATATGGCTCTGACACGGCCAGTTTGTAACCACCGTGGTGTACTCTGTGTGTTTTAACAACCACCACCCTCCTACCGTCCTGTGCAGCAATTCTATTCACGGTGTCTTACCATCTTAAGAGAAGAAAGACATCTGTCCAGGCAGAGATTCCCCATTTACGCTGGCCCTGCCGGCCTTTCTCTCTCTCCTCCTCCCCTTGCACTTCCTTACTGCACTCCTTTTCTACTCTTGCAGTTAACAAGCTAATTAAATCCTTAGCGCCCGCCCGACACACACACACAGCCCAAGCTGATCTAGTAATTTGGCCACTGCTTCCCTCACCCAGGTCCTCTTGCATTCTCCTCATCTCTCGTGCAGCCATACAGCGAATGGCCTTGATCAACCACCTAGGTTAGAGGTGGAAAGGCTACAAGCAACAGCAGAAGTTGGCTCATTCCAAGGAAAGGTGCCCACAGCTGCATCCTCTAGCGCTCAGTATCCCTGGGAACTCCCACCAAGTTGCTGTGCCTCTACAGCCCCCGTTGAGGGGGTATGGCTTGCAGCTACGAGTGCAACCCTTTGTGCTCTTCATCTATGTGCCTTGAGGGGGGCTGTGCCTTATCTGTCGTTTGCTGGGGTGCTGGTGATTTCTTCCCCCCTCCTGACTGAGTTAGGAATGAACTGGGCCAGGCGGCTTTTTAGAAAAGCAAAACCCATGTACGTTTTTAATGATATTTTCCCAGGCATGGGCTCCCGTCAATAAAAATGCACGAGCAGAGTATTATTATCTTATGACGCATGACATTTGTTTCTGTGGGGAGCCAGGGACTCTTGCTCTGGAGCCTCTAGTGCTGCTTTTTGGGTCAATGAAAATATCGAGATTTCTTTACCTGAAAAGCTTTTCCTTCCCTTTTGCTTATTCCAAACCTGCGTTCCAGGCACATCCTCGTTGCCCAGTCTCATTACAGTTGTAAATCACAGCGAATGACTGTGGATGCTGGATTCTGGAAATAACGCAGCATTTTTGCTTCCCGCCAATAAAAGCTTTAAGCCGAATGTCAAAAGATTCCAATGGAACTATTCTACAAATAACGCCATTGCAATAGCCTGACAAACTCCTACAGATGCCTGGTGCTATGCTCTCTCCCGGACCTCCCTAACAAAATATACTACTTCATCGGCCTGTTGGAAAGTATAACATGTCGGGCACTACGGAGCAAACAGAGGCCATGCTCTCATGAAATAATCACGCCATTGCTCCTTACACAGCAGTTTCTCCCGAGTGTGATGAATCACAAGTTATTACTAAAAGCACCCAGTGTGTGGGAGTTTATGTTTCAGTACCATTGGCAGCTTAGATTATAGAAAATTAGTTTCAACTGAACTATTTGGTTCAGGTAGATTAATCCACCTACCGGCCAATAGGAATCTTCCTTCAAACTAATCAGCCATATCTCTGTGGTTAGCCCAGGCTCATGCTGCAAGCCAACACGACTATGCAGATTTAGTTTTCTCCTAGGAGTAATTATTGGGCACATATTCTTCATTGTCCCCTTATCTGGATTAAATTGTAGGTACCATGGACTCGGGCCCGTTGTAATAACTGGGCTATAAATTTACCCTAATTGTAAAGTCACCTTTAGAAAGTAAGTGTCAATTCATAAAACGTCATAGTAACCTAGAACATTAAATATTAATAAAAAAAAGTTATAACCCCTCAATCGAAATTCATCCAAAGAAAAAGAGCTACTAAAATAACACAAAAACGGTGGTAAAATTGTGCCTAGCAATCCAAACAAGTGGCAAATTAAAAATCAGTAAATGAAAATTGGTGTGTCAAAAACTAAGCCTAAGTAATAACAAAATAATGAGGGGATGAGCTATTTCGCCTCTCACTCCTGTGGTGCACCCTAAATGAAAGAGATTTTAGGGAGAAAAACTACTTAGCTACAAAAGCAAACAGTGTGTTTACCGGAGTACTAAGCAAGCTAAAGTTTCTATAGACCAAACCCCAAACCTTGTGTGACGCTGTTTAATATTAGCCAGTAATTAAGTTATATAAACACCGTTAGCCCATTTATTCCAATACAACAGGCCCCAGTACTTGCAGACGTGATCACATTAGAATATCAGCTTTCAGGTAAACCCCCAAGGTAGTAAGCTTCCCACCCTCGTGGGCATGAAGAAAAGAATGAACATGTGACCCTGGTGACATCTGCAGAAAGCCTGAAGCAACAGGCTAGCGGGTGACTACCCCATGGATCTCAGTGGGGTGTTAATTCCAAGAACTGCTCTCTTGGGGGCTCCTGCCAACACCACCCCAGTGTGGCTGGAGAAAAATGCAGAAGGTCCAGCCAACCTGCCCACAGATAGCATCCAACAGGACTGGAGGCCTCTGGCTGCTTGTCCTCCCTTTCCAAGGGGGCAGAAAAGTGGGGCCCCAGCTGCTATCCCTTGGCAGGCCCTCAGGGTTGGACTACAGAGCCCCCCATGCCATGGTGTGCCTAAAGCCCCATTGAAACCGCATTGATCCAGTACTGATTTATTCCGTATGTTGTTATCATTGGCCAACACCATGCTTGGCACAGTAGGACACAAATTTACCGGCAGCCACCCTGCCAAAGAGGAATGAAGGAGAGAGAGCCCTCAAAGGAGCATCCGAGCCCAACTTACCTCTTACAATGATGTTGGTGGACTTTTTTGCAGGGTTCCCCACGTTATTATTGGCGATGCAACTGTACGTGCCGGCGTCATCCGAAGTGATGGCCGGTATCGTCAAGGTCCCGCCGTTCAGCACGGTTTTTTCAGGAAGGGCTCCAATGGATCTCACCCAGGTAAGCGTGGGCACCGGCTCGCCTCCCGTCGTCACACAGACCAAGGTGATGGCCTCGCCGGGGTTCACCACTATGGGGTCATCCACCAGGAGCTTAATTGACGGAGACGCTGGAAAAAAGGTTTAAGAGATATATTGTTCGGAGGCTGACAATGTGATTTCTGTATCTGACACACCACACCAGCTGAGGTCAGCAGAGCCGCTATATATAAACCAGAGGGGCTGCTGGCTGGGTGCTCTCTGAGAGCATGTCTACATAGCTGCCAGAGGTGTGACTGCAGCACAGGTAGACACACCCTTTGATCTAAGTAGCTTGAATAGCAATAGCCAGGAAGCTGCATCAGCATGGGCTGTACAAGCCCACCTGGAACCCTGGTATGTGCACAAGGGGCTTCAGCATGATTGTTATTCAAGCTAGCTAGGTGGGACCTAGCTCAGGTGCACCTACACCTGTGATTGCAGAGCAGACACACCCTGAGAGGGGGCCTCGATTTTGGAACTTACTGCCCACTTAGGTGCAGATTTAGGAATGCTGCAAACCCACCATCACGCCCCTTTGGGTAGAGTCGTTGTGGAGGGCAGGGGTCGAGGCAGACCTACTTACAGGCAGCCCATTGTCTATGGTTTCTTTTGCAAGGATTAATTTAAGAGAGAGATGCCCAGAGCACTGGATCTTAAATACGGAGCCTATGTCTAGAAATGCTCCAGCGGCACAGGGATCCTTCCATCACTGGAATGAGTCCACCTCCCCGAGAGGCAGTAGCTAAGTTGACAGAAGAATTCTTAGCACTGTCTACGCTGGGGCCTAGGTTGACTTAACTATGTCTGTTACAGGGGGCGAACTTTTCACACCCCTCAGTGACGTAGCTGGCTCAGCCTCGCTTTCTAGTGTAGGCCAGCGCTGAGGGGAATTCGTTAATAGCATTCCTGTTATTCAACCCAGAAAGCGCAGCCTTCTCCATTCTCCAACTCCTGCCAGCGAACAGCACCCTTCCTCTACAAGACACCCGCTGAAACCCCGGGCCCGCCATGTCTGAATGTGGGCTGGCAGTTATTTAACAAACAACAAAACGTTTCATGCAGGGCAAGACCCTTGCTTGATGCATCTGCACAGGGGAGCAAAGGGGCACACGGCACCCCCTTACTCTCCTGAACGGCTACACGGCCCGCAGCTGACGGCACATGGAGGAGAGCAGGGTCGCTGACCCCCTTCTGGAACAGGTGGGTGGGGAGAGGCCGGTGCAAGGAGCAGGCACATGGGTGAAGTCATGTGCTCACCCACTCCAGCAGTACAGAGTAGAAGCAGATTCCCCTGCTCCTGGAGCAGAGCAGTCACAGGTCAGCCCCTGATCTGCTCTGGGGCAACGCAGCTGTGCCTGCTCAGGGCTGTGCCAACGGGCGCAGTCTCGCCCACAGAAGTGCCACACTGATTTCTAAACCCCTCTTACTGGGCTACGAAGGGTAATTCCATCAAACAATGGCACTGCACAGGAGGAATCCTGTGCAAAATGCTTGGAAAGCAACATCTTGCTCAGATCCTCGGTATCACAAGCGACTATCTACGAAAGAAGAGGGCTTTTTATTCTGATCTGGAGAAATTAACTACATAAATATTAAAGGAACATCATAATTGGGCTTGGCAGAATTGGATTTTTATTTTTTTAAATAATTTTGACAGATATCAATTTATTTTTAAGCCTTTTTTTTTTCCAATTTAAATGTTCACTGTGCAACATTATGGGTTTTCATATTTTTTTCTCCTTTTATCAATTTACAATTTCACAGTTGTAGGAACTCCTGGGAGGGTCAGACAATAATTGAAGGGCAGCAGATGTTGAGATTCAAAAAATAGGAAGTTTTATCCCCATTAAAGCACAAACTGTCAACATCACATGTCAAAATCTACAAAGACAATATCCTTAAATCAAATTCTAAGTTCTCAAGCACCATTTTTCCTTACTTTGCCTAACTGCATGTTTAGATGGTCAGAAATGGAAATATTTTTGTTGGTTTGCATGTGAACAGTGAAATCGATGTTTACCGGCATTTTCCCTATTAAAATCTAATCCTTCCAGGGCAGTATTATAGGCAGCACAAGCAGCAGCATCTCCAACCCCAATCATGGACCCCACTGTGCCAGGCACTATACAAACAAAGATGGTACCTCTCCCAAAGCGCTCCAAATCTAAGACAAGTGACAAAAGTGGCTATAGTCAGAGGGGAAAGTACAAGAAACAATGAGACAAGATTGTCTAAACAGACCAGACAGACACTGGGTGAGGAAGGGGTAGGACACACAAGCAGCATGAAGAATGTGATGGTGGGAATGTGGTGTTAATTACACAATTTGGGGAGGTCGGGGGGTTATTTTGGAAGGGATCAGCTAAAAGGGGCACCAGTCCCTGCTTTGGCTGCTGCCGCTCCTACCAGGTGGAGTCTCTGGATGGCTCCTTTCTGCAGCCTCCTGAGTTCAGGTTGCCCAACACTTTCCATTATAAGACCCTGTTTTCAGTTGATTACAACTTTCCCAAATTATCAAGGGCTGACTAAAGCTCAGGGTGGTTATTGGAGCTTATCCGAGGGTGGAGAGTGTCACGGAGATGGAGGGACTGTTGAGGGAGGGAGTGGGGATGCCTATGGGAAGAAGAGACACTGGAGACAAGCGCAGGGAGTAGATAACAGAAGCCACATGGTTGAGTGGGCAGGGGATGGGCAGCTGGTAGCAGAGGCAGGTGAGAATGCAGAGATGCATGGTGGGTGGGGAAGAGTGAGGCTGGGCAGTGGGACATGCATGCAGGTCCAGGGGAGAGCAGGAGATGGGGAACAAAGGGGGTTACTAGCTAGTTGGGATGTCCATAGAGTGCCAAGCATTCGGGTCCTGCTGTGTCAGGAGACATCCATGTACATACATGAGAACCACAAGCCCTGACTCTGTACCTCTTCTACTCCTGTCACTGCTGGTCTTATGTTTTGGGGGCAGAAGCGAGAATGGAGTGGGCACCTCCCAATCCACAATGCTGGGCACAGCTTTTCAGGCAGGTACCTCCGTGCAGCGCCCGGCTAGAATTCATCCCTGGAGCTGGAAGTGCACCAGTTGGGTGTCAGTCACTATTGGTGTGGCTTGACCACCGCCATTCTCCTTTACGTGCCGAGGCGAACGTTCGCTCCAGAAGGACCCGTGCAAAGAACTGCCTCTGCCCTACTCTCTCTACACATCAGCCGCAGACCGGGAACAGCAGCACCGCAGCTGATGCTGCACGACTTAGAACACAAGATGAAAGCTTCGACAACGTCAACCCAAATGACTGCTGCGGTTACCATAATGGCCTCATCATCCCTTAGATGAAAGGAGACCCCTGCCTGTGCTTCAGACAGAGAGACACAGAGAGTGACTGATGGGACAAAAATGCTGTGATACGACCCTTTCATCCCGGCATTCAAAATAACACGTACATGGAAATCCTGATTTGAAGACGGTGATTGGCTTCTGCTAACACTACACGGCTGACTCAGCTAGAATGTATTCCACCCAAATCCAGAAGCTTGTTCGAATACTAGCTTCAAAGGCCTGCTTTGCAGTCAAGACAGCCAAGAAACTCGGAGGTCGTGCTAAAGGTCTAGCCTTCATTGAGACCATCCTGGAGCACCCCCGGGTCAAATTCTGCTCTGTGATGTAAATGGGGGGATGAACGCAAAGCAACAATGACATCAACAGGCCACTCCAGTGCTCTCCGTGTCTGTCGGACTCCAACGCTACCTAGCACTGTATGGTAACGCAGTGGTGAATCAGCACCTGCAACTGAATGGAGTTACGCTAGCTCTACGGTGGAGCAATGGAGGGCATAATTTGGTCTATTATACAGTATGTTGGATATAACCCCACCGCAGAGCTGCCAGGTTCTGGCCTGGGGATAAGCTGATTAGCAACGGTGCTCAGGGGGGATATGGAATTACCTTCCCCACCTTCCAAACCTGCCCATCTCCTGCTATTCCTGCAGCACTGCTGGCAGCATGAGGCTTGCCCTACCCCCGGGGAGCACAACCTGCTCCTCTCACTCAGTCAGTCCAGCCAGCAGCAACCCACGCACCGCCGGACACACCCGGCCAAGAATGGGAGAAGGGTTCTCGTCACGGGAGCGAGCGCTCTTCATGTGTCAGGGTGAAAAGCAGGGAGTGCCTGCCCCTGGTCTGTGCTCTGCTTGTCCGCTTCGAGAGAGAGAGATGGACTTGCGGGGAATTACTGGGGGCACGGAGGGCTCCCCAGAGAATGGAGGCAAGCAGAGGAAAAGCTCTCACTGCTAGACACCGACAGCGAGGAGAGTGGGAGCAAGCCTGGTTTCTAGAGACACCCTGGACGTGTCAGAGAGGGCTGAGAACACAGCTTCACCCTGAACTCGGAGTTTTGGCTTGTGCAATTTAATTTCCATTGGTTTCTTTTTTAATGTACTGTGAAAAAAGAGCTGCCAAGCTAACCAACAGTACACCCGTGACATGCTCTGGGCCTTCAGTGACCCTTCTCCACTGGAGACAGGAAGGGAAAGGCCCTCTTACTTCTCCTACAGTGCCCCTCTATTTGGCAGTCAAAGGAGCACCAGAGGAGGGGGCACGTCTTGCTAGGTGTTGAGTGCCTCTGCGCTCAGCCCCTCACAGGACTAGAGCCCCATCCCATTACTCTTGTCCATGAGTTGGACACGCAATGCTTTGAAGTAGGGAGGAGAATGGTCTCATGGTGAAGGCACTAGACTGGGTCTCAGGAGATCTGGGTCAATTCCAATTCTTAGGCAAGTCACTCAGGGCCAGCTTTCCCAAGGGTTTTGATGAAGATAGGCACCTAGTGGGGTTTTCAAAAAGCCGAGGTGCCAAACTCTAATTGATTTCATTGCTTTTGAAAATCCCACCGGGCACCTACCTGCAACTTTGGGCTTCTAAAAACATTTGAAAATCTACCCTTTATTCTCTCAGTGCCTCAGCCCCTCAGTAGGGGATACTACTACTTTAATGGTCTGCCTTATCTATTTAGACTTTCAACTCTCTGGGGCAGAGACTGTCTCTTACTACACACATTGTGTGATTGGACTGTGGAACTCATTGCCACTGGAAGGTGCTGAGGCCAAGAACTCAGCAAGTTATCAAATGGATTGGCCATTCACATGACTGACAAGAATATCCAGCGTTATTAGAAGTAATGATGGCCAAAATGATATGGAAGGGATATTAAACCTCAAGTTTCCAGGCTTCAACTAATAGAGACCAAGACCTAACATGGGGGACAGATTATCCTACATCATCTTACTGCAGGGCTCTTGCACCTTCCTCGGAAACAGCTGGTACTGGTCCTATCAGAGACAGACCTTAAGTCTGATGGTAATTCCCATGTTCCTATATCCTATGCGTCTGGTACAGCGCCTAGCACAACAGGGTGCTTATCTCAGCTAGCGCCTCTAATACAGCTGCAAAACAAACAGTAATATTGGTTTATGGAGAGAAAACAGCATAAGGATTACCTCCATTTGGCATCAGCAGCAAAAAACCTCTCTGAAAGGTTGACTATTACTTTCCATTTGAAATAATAAATACAATTTACAATATTATTCTCAGCTACATTATGTATCAGCATTCAAAAATTAGACTTTCAAAAAACATGTTTTCAAGCTTAAAGTAATTACATGCTCATCACAGAAGAGAACTTGAACAAGGTCCCAGTCGGGAATGTCATCTGAAAAGAAGCATATTCCAGTGACAGCAAGCAGCTAATTCATTCCTCTACTATAGATTTTATTACTTATGTTATTAAAAGATGTTTTCCCAGAGTACACCATTTGGACCGCGTCAATGTTTACATAGGTTTCTTTTCACCTGAAAGGCACTTTAAAAATCCAAGCACTTTGAGGTCTAAAGAACATAGCAGGCAGTTGAACAATTAAAAGCAAAGACACATGAAAACACTACCCCAAGTTATGTCTGCCAGTCAAGTTTGCACTTTCATCCAAAGGTCAGTTACTATGTAGAGCATGATAGTTATTTAAGGCTGTCAAAAAATCCCACTGGAAATTTGATATTCAAAGAAAATACAGGGAAATCAAATGTAAAAAAAAAAATTGCTCATTATAGTTCCACATTTAACATGCTCCATAGAATCATAGAATATCAGGGTTGGAAGGGACCTCAGGAGGTCATCTAGTCCAACCCCCTGCTCAAACCAGGACCTAATCCCAACTAAATCATCCCAGCCAGGGCTTTGTCAAGCCTGACCTTAAAAACCTCTAAGGAAGGAGATTCCACCACGTTCCTAGGGAACCCATTCCAGTGCTTCACCACCCTCCTAGTGAAAAAGTTTTTCCTAATATCCAACCTAAACCTCCCCGACTGCAACTTGAGACCATTGCTCCTTGTTCTGTCATCTGCCACCACTGAGAACAGCCAAGCTCCATCCTCTTTGGCAGGGCCGGCTCTAGGTTTTTTGCCGCCCCAAGCAAAAAAAAATTTTGGCTGCCCCCCGTCCCTGCCCTGGGCTCCTCGCCACACCCCCCTGCCACCCCAACCCTGGGCTCTCACCCCCCCACCCGCACCCCCCTGCTGCCCCAGCCCTGGGCTCCCCCTACCCCCGCACCATTGCCCCCCACACACACCTCCTGCCGCCCCAGCCCTGGGCTCTCCCCCCCCGCCCTGCACCCTCCTTCCGCCGCAGCCCTGGGTCACTGGTAACTCGCTCCCAGGGCGGGTCATTCAGCAGGAATTTTAGATATGCACAGAACACAGACAGGATTGGTTCCCATATGGTTACAGAACTGCAGTAAAGTGGAACAATTTTCAGCTTGTGTGATTGGAGGATATCTGGATGCATATTATAAGACTGTCCTACAT
>NW_020664540.1:17502407-17603887 GCF_002925995.2 Terrapene triunguis | reverse complement strand
AGTTCCTCAGATCTGTCACCTAAAAAGAATGGCTCAGGTGTGGGAATCTCCCCCACATCCTCTGCAGTGAAGGCCAATGCAAAGAATTAATTTAGCTTCTCCATGATGGCCTTGTTTTTCTTGAGTGCTCCTTTAGCACCTCAATTGTCCAGAGGCCCCACTGATTTTTTGGCAGGCTTCCTGCTTCTGATATACTTCAAAAAATTGCTGTTAGTTTTTGTGTCTTCTGCTAGTTTTTAAAATTCTTTTTGTCCTGCCTAATTATACTTTTACATTTGATTTGCCAGAGTCTATGCTCCTTTCCACTATCCTCAGTAGGATTTGACTTCTAATTTTTAAAATATGTCTTTTTGTCTCTCTTTGCATTTTGGTCCTCTTACTGCCAAAAAGAGATACAGTTATGGGCCAAATTTTCAAGTAGGTTTGCACCTAAGCTTGTGTGCACTTCATCACACTCCCAAGGGGTGTGCAAATGCCCTGACACAGGGGAACCTAGGTTTGCATATGCACAAGGATATGCAACTCTGACATGCACACCTTGGGCTGGAGGGTGGGTTACGCAGCTAAGTCAAAGGTGCACAAAAATTCAGTCACCCTTAAGCAAGAGACTGCTTGAAAATATGGAACTATAGAGCAATCCTACGGTTAAAGTTCGTGGACAGGTTGGATGGACAGAGGAATGATGACTGTGTCACAGCTAGCTAACAATGCTAAATTTAAACCATCTGTAGATCTTCAGCAGTTTGGCTTACCCTGCTCTGGAGCATGGAAATATCTCCAGTTAAAGCATTACTTATGAATACATTTGGGCCAGATGCATTGGGTACTCCAGAAGCTCAAGAAGGTTTTATTATTGTGGAGGAGACTTCCTGGATTTACTGGGCCAGTGGTATCCCTTTTATGATTTTCTGGCCCAAAAAACCCTGCCAAAGATTGATAATTTGAGATTGGCTTGGAGCAGAGATTTGGATACACAACTATCTCCAACCCAATGGAGCACAAGTCTATCTAATGTTAAAAAAACTACGATAGACCTGAGACTGTGGCTTATTCACCAAAAGACACTTTTTCAAATATGCTGGCTAATGGTAATGGGCCTCATAAATGCTGACCACTGTTGGAAATGTGACTCTATTAGTGCTGTATTAGCTCATATGTTTCAGCTCATATGTTAGCCCCCAGATCAAGAATTTCTCGTGTGAGGTGGGTCAAAGGACCAATTTTATTTTGGATGCTAATTTGGGACCCCCCCCCTTAAGTTTCATTCTTGCACATATTCCTGATACCTGGGGACTACTTGGAAACAAGGCAGTGTGGTCCCAACGTGCAGCTCTGGATGCTAAAAAATTGATTCGGCAAAAATGGAAAAGCCGATCCCCACCAAATATTGATGCCTGGGCTGGTGATACAGTCAACCTGACAGCTAACACATGACTGACATTCCACAGAAAGGGAATGCCCAATAAATTCAAAGCCATTTGGGCTGACTTTTTAGAGGTCTATGATTAACGTAGACTCTGAAGAGAGAGATGTCGTTTCTCCTCCCCTCCCTGTATCCTAACCCTCTTTGTTTACTTTGTGTATTATGATGAATCTGGTATTTTGGTGCATTTGTTGTATTTGGAAACATTAATAAAAATTATAAGTAAAAAATAAGGTATGGGACTATAAGTCATGACCTAATATACATCTCATGCCCAGCGTGGACCCAGTCCTGTAAGCAGATCCATGTGGGTTTAGCCATTTGCCCAAGCAGAGCCCCTTTGACTTCAGTGGTGCTTCATTGTGGCACCAGAATCTAGTTGCATGGATCCATTTGCAGGATCAGGCTCTATATTAGCTAAAATCCAAACCATAAACCATAAACAACAGACCATGCTGGCAGATATTTTTAAAAATCATTCACTGCAAAAATTCCGATTAAATCAAAGCTGGTTTTGAATTGCAGAAGTGGGGAAAACAAAGATTAAAGGTTAAAAATTCCAACGATTTCCCAATTGTGACTTTGCTCCTTCTTTAACTTAAAGATAGAGGCACCAATCGGAAACGTATCATGATTTAAACACAATATCCCCAAAATGAGAATCTGTAGGCCAGCTCTCAAATGGCGGGAAGGACCTTTTTATGACTGCTTTATAAACCCGATAAAATGTGTCTTGTATGGAAAACAACGATGATCCCTAAAATACAGCAGTACTAATAGGTTCCACTAGCATATCATGTTAAACTTAGTGTAAGTATCTATAATTAGTCGCTTTATTTTTCTACTACACAGCTAATACCATCCCCAGCCTCAGCATTCAGTTCTATTATACTGGCTACATTTCTTATCTGGGGATTTCGGACACCCGCAGAGCATTTTCATGTACTGTCACCATATTCCTGGAGAACACCATGGCTCGTGAAGAGAAATATTTATTTTTTTCAAATGAAATAATTCTGTAACGTTGTATGGGATGAACAGAGACAATATAAGTTAGACAAAATAGAATGCTTCTTAATGGAGAGATTAGAAGCGAAGGAAACCTTTCCAATTTGATTCCTACCACAGAGGATAAAGTGCCAGCTTAAACTATGATTCAGTTTAACTCTGTGTGACCCAGGAACCTTTTGATGCCAGCTAGCAGTAGGCAGAGGGGAACATAGAGTTTACAGAGATCCCCTGGGTCATATAGATGCGCACTAAATTTACCAAAGGGGGTCATGTAAGGTCTCTATCAAAAGCCACTAGCCTAGTAGTCATCATAATCATTCCAAAATGTATGCATGGATAATATTTAAGGAGTTATGTATCTATACTGGAAATTATGTTCTCAAAGCCTTGGAGTTAAAGCAGGTGATCAGGAAGTGATATGTCTTAAGCAGGTTCCTTTCAAGCAGACGCTTATCCCCCTGTTTGGTCATGTGTGCACGGGGCATTGTATGTCTCACAATGGAGACCTGTTTGCATACTGAGCCTCACAGCAGTAGAAAAGTTGCAAAATCTACAAGACAGGACTTTTACAGGAAGAAATCAATAGCAGGAAGGGATCTTGTTTATGAGCAAAGACAATGGACTGTGAGGGTATAGCAGGGAACACCCTGGATCCTTCACGTAGGAGACAAGCTGACAGCATATCTTGTATCATGGGAAAGGTATTACAGCCTGCCTAGTGCGAAAGTACTGGTGAGCAATACTTCATCAGACATAAGAGGCTCTCGTTAATTAAGTCTAGGCTCTGGAATGCATGTTATGATTTTATTGGATATGTAACCGTTTGTTTCCAAAATGTCTGCTTGCCATCACTGGAATCTCTGGGCTTTGTTAAATAAACTTTACTTGCTTTCCCTGTAATCATACCGAAGTGCTGTGCGTGAAGAGAAGCAGTGATCTGAGGGGTAACTGGTAAGCTGGGGTGCACTGCTTCTTTGGCAGCAGCAAATCTGTAAATACTGCCAGTGTCCAGCAGAGGAGGGGCCGGATATTCCAAGGAGATGCTCAGATGTTGGAGCGTGCCTACTGCTAGTCTAGAGAGAGAGGGCCCTGCTCATACCTAGCGGGGAGGGCATGTGCTGCCCGTGGAGTTGGGGCGTGTCTGTGGCCGGTGGAGATGGGGAGCCTACCCCTGGCAGGCACAGACAAGGCTCCCTCATGCTACGACGGGCAGGTGGTAGTGAGGGGCTCTCAGCCCTGCGTATCATAGAATCATCGAATATCAGGACCTCAGGAGGTTCTAGTCCCACCCCCTGCTCAAAGCAGGACCAATCCCCAACTAAATCATCCACACCACACTGCCTACAGCTAGGAAACGCGTACCCAAAGTGCTCTTTTTCTGGAAGCTGTTGGAATCCAACCTCCACGTTATATTTTAGTCATGACCCCTGCAATCTAACTAGGCCGATGTGATTAATCCACACCGATACATTTTCAAATGAATCTATGGCACCGAGGAAGCTTTGTAGATTAAGATCAAAACTTCCATCTATTTTTAATTCATCATATTAATGCCAAAAAATTATCTGAAGCACAGAATTTCAATATTTAAAATGGCCTCATTACCTATTTAACCCTTTCAAGTGCCCTACAGATGTTTGCTATCATTGTAGCAATCCAAGAGCCATGTGGACTTACGGATACATATTATGTATCTTCCCTAATGCTTTCAAAGGAACCATGCCGTTTTTTAAGGAACTCACGCACGTCTCAATGCATATTATTATATCTGAGCACCTGTATTTAAAGTCCCCTTCCCTGGCTCTGTAGATTAAGCGGTAAGTCATGCATTTTACTATGATCTGTCGATTCATGTTTGACACAGAATAGAATTAATGAACCCTGTGTCTTTACACGCAGGCTGAGCCGGCTGCAGGGTTGACACATTCCAGCAAGCACCCTTAGCTAGCCAGAGCCTGGTCCGGGCTGATCTGGGACACTAGACAGGCAAGCCTCGGGAAGGGAGACGCTTATGTGGGCGATGAGATGAAGCCATGACTATTGGGTGGCTCTGCCAATAAAAGGAACTATTTTAAGTTGGTGAAAACGGAACAGGAAAAAGCAGGCGCGAGACAGTGACTTCAAAGCAATGAACCTAAGCGGAAGTGGATCTGGGACACAGAGAAGAGGCAGAGCATTGCAGCCAGAAGGGGTCATTCCCAGGTGCATTGTGGGCAGGGGCAGCTCTATGTATTTTGCCGCCCCAAGCACAGCAGTGAGGCAGGCTTTGGCGGCACGCCTGTGGAAGGTCCACGGTCCCGCCGATTTGGCAGCATGCCTGCGGGAGGTCCGCCGGTCCCGCGCCTTCGGCGTAGCTGCCTCCGAATTGCCGCCGAAGCTGCGGGACCGGCGGACCTCCCGCAGGCATGCCGCCGGAAGTAGCCTGACTGCCGCCCTCACGGCGACTGGCACACCGCCCCCCGCGGCTTGCCGCCCCAGGCACGCACTTGCTGCGCTGGTGCCTGGAGCTGCCCCTCATTGTGGGGGGCGGGGTGGTGTCTGCCAGGACAAGAAGCCAGGTCCATCAAAGAACCCTGAGAAATGCAGCAGTGCTGAGAGCCAGAGAAGGGGAAGGATCCTGAAGACCAGGGATCTTGTTCCGGCTCCTTAATTACTAATCCTTAGCGGACCCTCCCCTACAAGCCAGTAGGGGATAAACACAGAACAACAGAGCTCCTCTACCCTGTCCCCCCCACACAACTTCCTGACATACTCTCTGCCCCCCTCTGTGCCAAAAGGTGGGGACGGTGCAGCAGATGCAGGCCCCAGATCCCACACACCTGCGCCTATGCCGTGCTACTCACTGCTGGCTATTAGTAGAGAGCTCCTGAGTGGCACAAGGATCAGATCTCATTAGAAAAGACAGCTCATAACACCCTGCAACCTTTAAGTGGCCGCATCCTGGAAAGTGCCTCTTGACTGACTGATCTAATTGGCACTCTTTCTGCTCCCTGCCCTTGGAAACGAAGATCCTTGCCTCCCGGGGGAAAGGCACACTGACAATTAGGAATGTGCATCAAGTAGGGGCTCCGGGGGGGTTGAAAGATGCACACAAATGATTTATAAGAGCACTGTGTGGCCTTTTGAGGGGCCCCATTTGATGTGAAGCCCAATGCGCGTGGATCGACTGCAAGCCAGCACAGAATATGGGTCCAGTGTCTCCTAGGCGAATCGGCAAATTGCCGTTTTTCAGAGGCCTCTCTTGGTCAGGATAGCCCATCGAGTTTGCTGCAGAACAGTCGGGTTTGATTCTGCAGCAGCCCTTACTCGGGTGAGGGGTCAAATAAATGTCGAGACAGTGCTTTTAATGGGACTGCTCAAATGAGACAATGCTGCTGAAAGGGAACAAGGGCTGCCGAACAGCTGCCTTTAAGTTAAAGCCACAAGCATGCCGGCACCGCTGCCATATTCTGGCGATCAGATTTAGGGCTATTGACCTGAACACTCTTACATTAGCCAAGAGCAGCACTGCCTATTTTCAGCACATGCCAAGTGCTCTGATGCTAGAAACCCAACTGACCTTCTCACACCTTTTGCACACTGCTGCCCTCCCCACAGCTCTCAGAGCATTCTGTCCAGTCTGTACGGCGTTAGTACGTCTTTACATTGTCAGCCTCATTCAGGGCCGGCACAACCCATTAGGCGACCTAGGCGGTCGCCTAGGGCGCTAACATTTGGGGGGCGGCAACCGCGGCGGACGGCTCTTCAGCCGCCCCGGTCGTCGTCGGTATTTCGGGGGCGGAACCTTCCGCCGCATCTGTCGGGGGCGGCATTTCAGGGGCGGGACCTTCCGCAGCCTAGGGCGGCAAAAAAGCTGGCAGCATTCCTGGCCTCGGGGGAGAGGGGGTGGTCGCGGCACTCACACTAATGGTGCTTAGGATTTTGTTCTAAGAGGCAGCCTGGTCGAGTGGGTAGTGTTCATACACTGCCCAGCACAATGGGGTTCTGAGCTTGGCTGGTTCCTTTCGGGCCTAGGCGCTATTCTACACAACCAAAACATAATACAACTGTTGCATGTCCGTTGTACAATCATTTGCAGTGTTGCGGTAGCCATGCTGGTTCCAGGATATGAGACAGACAAGGTGAGCGAGGACCAAATTGTATTGGACCACATTCTGTGGGTGGAAGGTGCAAGTGTTCAAGCTTCACAGAGCTGGGGAAGGAAACTAGAGGTGTGCACAAGAATTTAGAGGACTGAAGGAACCATTGGCAGGAGAAATAGCTGCGAAGGACCCGAAGGGGTTAAGAGAGAAGCCTGGGCCCAGATAGCCCCACCCCTCCGGGCCTGCCGAGCATGCTCCAACTGGAGGAGCAAGTTAGACGGGAGCTCAGAAACGCAGGCAAAGGTGGTAGACAGGCTGCAGGAGAGAGGAACCCTTCTCCAGGAAGCCAGACAGAAGGCTGAGTGTGGGAGGGGACCACAGAGTGAGTAAGGCTCACAGGCAGGGCCATCTCCAACCACCCTCCCCTTTGAGGACCTGCAGGGCTCTGCTCATTTGGACTCTTTGTTTGCTGAGCGAATGGTTGGACTATGGCAGCCATGCCCCAAACTGAAAGGACCTATGGGTAGGAAGTAGCCCAGGGAAGCGAACTGGGACTTGCTACAGGGAAGACCCTGCCGGTGTTGCTTCCCACCTGGGCCGGGACCCAGGTGGAGGAAGAGGACCCGAGTCTCCCTATCACACCTTCTTAAGAGACGAGGCCCAGATGAGGGTGGAAAGCTGGAGATTCCTGGCTTACGATCAAGAACAGGCAATCCTATCGGGGAGAGGGGGAAGGGGCAGAAGCCAGGCGCGCTAACCACTAGGCTGCCCAGTCCTCTAAGCCCCCATAACACTGCCACAAATTGTCTTTGCTATACCCAGCCCTCTCTCTAATCAGTACCCGCAATGTGATCTTTGGCAACAACTTTCTCCTCCAGTATTGGTTACAGACTAGATTGATGGAGACTAGTGACGTTGTCTGTGATGCTAAACACACAGGCTCTGTAATAAGCCGCTGAGCTGACTTTCACTTGCCACCACTTTCATGCATCAGAATTGCTACATTTGCTTGTCACTTTATAGCCCCTTCTGACTGCCTCTTCATGGAGCAGGTCCTCAAGGAATCAATTCTGAAGCACTAGAGGAGAGGAAAGTAATCAGGAACAGTCAGCATGGATTCATCAAGGGCAAGTCATGCCTGACTAACCTAATTGCCTTCTATGATGAGATAACTGGCTCTGTGGATGAGGGGAAAGCAATGGATGTGTTACAGTCTCCCACAGTATTCTTGCCAGCAAGTTAAAGAAGTATGGGCTTGATGAATGGACTATAAGGTGGATAGAAAGCTGGCTAAATAGTCAGGCTCAACGGGTAGTGATCAACGGCTCCATGTCTATTTGGCAGCCGGTTTCAAGTGGAGTGCCCCAAGGGTCGGTCCTGGGGCCCGTTTTGTTCAATATCTTCATCAATGATCTGGAGGATGGCGTGGACTGCACTCTCAGCAAGTTTGCAGATGACACTAAACTGGGAGGAGTAGTAGATACGCTGGAGGGTAGGGATAGGATACAGAGGGACCTAGACAAATTGGAGGATTGGGCCAAAAGAAACCTGATGAGGTTCAACAAGGACAAGTGCAGAGTCCTGCACTTAAGACGGAAGAATCCCATGCACTGCTACAGACTAGGGACCGAATGGCTAGGAAGCAGTTCTGCAGAAAAGGACCTAGGGGTTACAGTGGATGAGAAGCTGGATATGAGTCAACAGTGTGCCCTTGTTGCCAAGAAGGCTAACGGCATTTTGGGCTGTATAAGTAGGGGCATTGACAGCAGATCAAGGGACGTGATCATTCCCCTCTATTCGACATTGGTGAGGCCTCATCTGGAGTTCTGTGTCCAGTTTTGGGACCCACACTACAAGAAGGATGTGGAAAAATTGGAAAGAGTCCAGCGGAGTTCAACAAAAATGATTAGGGGACTGGAGCACATGATTTATGAGGAGAGGCTGAGGGAACTGGGATTGTTTAGTCTGCAGAAGAGAAGAATGAGGGGGGATTTGATAGCTGCTTTCAACTACCTGAAAGGGGGTTCCAAAGAGGATGGATCTAGACTGTTCTCAGTGGTACCTGATGACAGAATAAGGAGTAATGGTCTCAAGTTGCAGCGGGGGAGGTTTAGGTTGGATATTAGGAAAAACTTTTTCACTAGGAGGGTGGTGAAGCACTGGAATGGGTTACCTAGGGAGGTGGTGGAATCTCCTTCCTTGGAGGTTTTTAAGGTCAGGCTTGACAAAGCCCTGGCTGAGATGATTTAGTTGGGAATTGGTCCTGCTTTGAACAGGGGGTTGGACTAGATGACCTCCTGAGGTCCCTTCCAACCCTGATATTCTATGATTCTATGACTGTTTCTCTTCTTTGGTTACTCCTCTTTAAATAGCTCCATGCTATATACCAATAAAAATACAGAAAGGTGGAACAAATGTGCATGCAGAAACTGAATCAAATGGACACTGAGTACACCAGATTCTGCTCCGTTACACTAGTATAAATCCAGAGAAACTCCACTAACTTGTAAGGAGTTACATCAGTGTAAATGAAAGCAAGTTTTGGCCCAGTTGTCACATCTTTCATAGTTCTTAATAAACCACTAACTAGTTATTCTAATCCCATCTCTGATGGTAGCCGGCCCCAGATACTTCCGAACAAGTTGTGTGCCCCCACTAATGGACCCATTTTAACAAGCTCACCGAGGGAACTTTCTCTAACAGTGCTAAAATATACTACAGCAACAGTCATTTAAATAGCATGTCTGAGAGCTCGGAGCAGGAGTCTGCTGGTCTCACCTGGTGAAGAGGCAACCACCACCATCTTGGCCACCACACTGGGGACTGAACTAGAGACCGCTAGAGCAGAAAGCAGGAGTGTGTCTATAGCTTAAGCTAAAGAGCCAAGTTCTGTATGTAGCTGGGGATGTAATCTATGGACCAGGCATAGCAATGGGGAATCAAAGTACAGATTGACCATTGGGTTATATAGTTGCTGACTACCATCTCCAGGCCTGATTCTGCTCCTGCTCACGCAGGGTTTATATGAGCGTGACTCCTTAGATGTCAATGGAGTTACTCCTGATTTACACCTGAGCAGAATCAGGCCCTCGGTCTCTGACATTATACCTACTTTCGCAATCATCAGAGATATACAAATAAGCTGATGGTCACACTTTGGAATCGAGCCGTGACTATAGAAAAATGGGAAAATGTGCAAATGTAAATAAAATGAGTAGTTCATCCTAGATCCATGCAGAACCCTTATTAAATCTTCAACCGGCAGCTTCATTCATTCATTACCTGTTTTCAGTGCCCTTGCAGCATATATTATTAAAGCATAACCTCACTTAATCTAACTTGCAATCTTCAACATGTTTTGACACTTGCTAACCAACAATTCTCCAGAAAACATCTACTTGAAGTTATTAATTATCTACTCTTGACTTTGAACAGAGCTAACACAAGGTTTTTGCTGTTTGGCGTTTGGCTTCCAGTTCAAAAAACATTTCTTGCAAATTATCTAATCAACATTGATACAAAGCATGAAAGCTGGTCAAAAATTCAAAAAGTTTGTCCTGTGGGAAAGTTTGATATTTTGATATTTATTTTGACTAGACTGCACCTCCCATGATGCATCATGCCAGTTCAACCAGAGGGGAGACTGTGATGCATCATGGGAGATGTAGTCCAGACGGGAGGCCCAAACATAGAGGACAACCGGGACATGAGGCTCATGAACTGTAATTCCCATGTGGCAACTCAGGAGACACTGATTGATATCTAACTGATCCAACACAAAATGTTTCAATTTGACAAAATATTTTGATTTGGGTTAACCCAATCTGAAATTAAATATTTTGTTTCAATTTTCCCAACAGAAAATCAAAACATTGGCAAAAGTCATTTTTTTTCTTAAAAAAAAAAATCAATGTTGAAGAAAAAAAACATTTTCTTTTGCCAAAACATTCTGATGGAAAATTCCTGACTAGCTCTACAGAGCATCTAGAGGGTTCTTATGAAATCTTCCACCCAAGATTTTTTTATAGGGCTCGACTGTGATCCTCTTACTTTTGTTGAATAATATCCAACTCTACAAATAGTCGCATTGAGGCCATTGGGACTTTTCACAGAGTAAGGTACCACTCATCCTGGCCCATAGCTCTTTCTTTTAGACTTGAGATTAAGGGTAAATATATAAATCGTTTATAAAGGTTTAAAATTATTAGTAGTTCTTTTAATAAATGATTAATTGACTGTAATAGAGTTCAACAGATCAATATATGGCTTATTACCATCTACAGCACCTTCTCCAGTTGTGTTTATAGCACATGTCTGTAACACACTTACATTTGTTAATCGTATATTATCACTTCTAAACAATATATTAAGGATACTTTTATATAAAAAGTGGCTATTATTTGTATTCTTTGAGGACACTAAATGCAACACTTTTGTATGCATATTTATCAAACTAGATAATAGAGAAATCCCCCAAATGCTAGGGAAAGTCAGATCCTGATACAAATTCCACAGCTGTCCCCTGTCATGTAAGGAGATGAATCAAAATCCCTGATCCAACACACTCCAACCGCAGGGCATTTTGGATGAATATCTGAATGTTGTTGCTTCTGCCCGTCACTTCTAGATAGATCATAGCTTAGGGTGGGTTTGTGCATCGGCACATATTGTAAATTCTAGCATAACCCTGTGCAGTCTGTACATTTGGAAGACACTGTACAAGTAGCAGATCCACTGGGAGAGTAGATAGTTTCACACAATACCTGTTTTATTGGAGAGTCTGAAAGACACCATCTTGTCAGGGATGTTGCACACACTCCTCACTGAAGCAATGCAGCTGTAATTAGCATAGTCCTGAGGCCGAAGATTCTTTAGTTTCAATATCTTTGTTTCCCCCTGCACACATTAGAAAGGTAAATTAGGACGAGATTAAGCCACAGGGACAGGCAGATTATCATAGCTTTCTGAGACAGACTGCCGGGGACGCAAGACTATTGTATTGGGATGGCTAATTAGAAGCAGGTGACAAGTTGGAACTGTCCAGAAAGAAAAGTTGATTTTCACCAACCCAGCTGCATACAAAAAATGCTCTGTAAAAAACGCATACAGGCATGACCTAAAAGGTTAACTCCCCCACATACACTTAAACAAATGAAAGAAAAATCTTGTTTTGGCAGCAGCTTTGAAGTCACAATTGCTGACTGGATATCATTTCAGGTAATGCATCCTGAGATAAAACCGGTATAATGAAAAATCATAAGCTACTGTAAAAGGGTTCCTGTTGCTTTCCTTTAAAAACTGGCTTCCTAGAGATTTTATTTTTAGACAGCAGTTATGCAAATTATGGTGCAAAGATCTGAACAGAGTATTTAATAACAGAGCTCTTTTCGACAGGATCTAGAGAAAATTATAGCATCCAGGCAGGAAATTTTCATATAAAATACTATAAGAATTGGGCATAACAGAGAACCTGCAAACAAAAACATTTGAGAAAACAACCCTTAATGAAAAAAATATACAAAATCTTATATCATTGATAGAAAAGACACAGGTGTTTATGTTTCCCTGGCAAAGTGATACCAGATGTCTTCAGGAAGGATTGCTAAATGCAAATACTCAATTTTAGATCAAATACAAAATAAAGACATCATGGGGATAAGAAACAGAAACGTGAAGCACAGCAGATTGGGAAAAAAACAGTTACAACAGTAACATTTTTATGGTAAATCATTGTCAGTTAACAGTGCGCCACAGAAACAGAAATTAAATACAATAAAGTTGTATTAAAACGTGCATATGCAATTAGTGCCAGCATAGAAACAAAACTATTTTTTCAAGCTCAAGACTCCCCACGTTCAACAGATATCTAATCTGAGTTTATATCAGAGAAAGAAAGAGACCTTTGAGCAGTCGTGGATAGTTCACTGAAAACTTCAGCTCAATGCACAACAGCACTCAGAAAAGCTAACAGGGTGTTAGGAACTATTAGGAAAGGGAAAGAAAATAAAACAGAATATATCAAATTGCCTCTATATAAATCCACGGTGTGCCCACACCTCCATGTGTCCAGTCCTGTTTGCCCCATCTCAAAAAGAATACAGTGGGACTTGAAAAGGTTCACAGAAGGGCAACAAAGATGGTCAAGGGTAAGGAGTGACTTCCATTCCAGGAGAGACTAAAAAGATTAGGGCTGTTTGGCTTAGAAAAATAGATGATTAAGGGGGATATGATAGAGGTCTATAAAATTATGAATAAGTGTTCAAAAAAGTGAGGGGTCCCCCAATGAAATTAATAGGCAGCATGTTTAATGCAAACAAGAGGAAGTACTTTTTCACACAATGCACAACTAACCTGTGGAACTCATTGCCATGGGATGCTGCAATGGCCAAAAGTATAACTGGATTCAGAAAAGAACGAGGTACATTCATGGAGGAGAGATCCATCAATGGCTATTAGCCAAGATGATCAGGGATGCAACCCCATGCTCAGGGCGACTCTAAACTTCTGACTGGCAGAAGCCGGGAAGGGAAGACAGGCGGGATCTCTCCAAAATAGCCCTGTTTTGTACATTCTCCCTCTGGTAATGGCCACTGTCAGAGACAGTTTTTGGAATAGATGGACCATTGATCTGACCAGTACGGCATCAGTTCTTAAAATAAAAGGACATAAAGGGACAAATCCTCTTTGACTTACTCAGGCAGAACTCCCACTAAAGCAAACTGAAGCGCTGAATAAAGCAGGCATGCAGTGGCCTACAAACTGAAAGAGACAAATACTGAAGAACTCTTCATTACATGATTTCCATTCAGTTGTTGTTAATATTACTGTCTGGTGTATAGTTTTATTGAGACAAAGTGGTTGCATAAACATCAAGTGCACAGGGTTAAATAGGAAGGATTTGGATGGCTATATGGGCTGCATTCAAAAATACTGCACGTTATGAATAAGCAAAAG
Source organism: Terrapene triunguis (assembly GCF_002925995.2). Lineage (NCBI taxonomy): Eukaryota > Metazoa > Chordata > Testudines > Emydidae > Terrapene > Terrapene triunguis. The sequence continues at coordinate 17,590,417 of NW_020664540.1, read as the reverse complement.
GAGATGAAAAGGAAATAAATGGTGCACGTGGCTCATTCAGGAAGAGGTAGCCTTAAATGCAACCTTAGGTCCCAGACCTGCAAACATAACGTAGCATGCTTCACTACAATCATGCGAGTAGTCCCAGTGAAGTTAAATGTGAAAGTTAAGCAGATGTTGCATAAGTGTTTGCAGGAACAGGAGTTTAAACTAGACTGTTCAAATGCACACAATATACAAAGGGAAATCTGTACCCCTTTTCAAAGAAGAATCAATATGGGTGACCAGCAAACAGTGGTGGAGATGGAAGTTAACACAGTTATTAAATCTCTTTGGTCAACTTCAGAGACCAATGTAGTTCTGCATGAGGCGGGAATGCAGGATTTCATACCTTACAACGTACTCAGGAATATCTGGGGGACATAGGGGCCAATTTAAAGCTCATTTAAGTTGACATGAAGATGACTGTGGAAGTCAATGGACTGTGGATCAGGCCCCTAGACACTGTCAGTTAGTGAGTCTTGCAAGTTTAAGCCTCAGCTGTTAACTCTTTGATGTTGCGGACTAATCTCACAATTGTAATGTGGTTTATGTTACGTCAATTTCTATGATTTGTTAAAAGTAATTTTAGCTGATTTGTGTAATTAGTGTAATTATGTCTAATTATATAATTAGTGTAAATACAGCAAATGTAATCTTATAATTGAACTGTGCAATTACAATATCTAATGATGATGATGATGATGAAGAAAATCCGTAGGGAAAAAATTGCGCAGCAAGTTTACAGCTTTAAAAAATTCACTATCTGAACTGCTTTAGTACAGGAGTACATGTATGAATGATGGGGTTCCCACCCCCCACACACAGTTGCTAGAGTAAGTAATCCTTGTTAACAACTGAATTGCAGAAATTCTGGTTTTAAAAATCTAGCGCTAAATTTGAGTGGCAGGATTCCTAAAATGCAGATAAAACATAAACCACATTATTGCCTTATCTTCTTTTATTTAATAAAATAGGAAGGTTAGTGGAAACAGGCATAAAATGGAGATCCGGATAAAATATGCTGCTTCCTTCACCCCTCCTCTCTTTGGCAACAACAGAAGAGAAAAGTGAAAACATTTCACTATTTGTTTTCCTTACACTTCATTTGATTTGGACTGATAATCCAGCTTCAAAGCTATCAAGAAGAAAATGCCATCTCAAATTCAAATCCCCTAATGTTCTCACGTCAAATCGCTCATCCCTCTTCACATCAGCTCTCACTGTCTGCTACTGTATCATCAGCAGAACCAGTTATGCAGGTATCCGCAGTAAACATGTATGACTCGAACTTTTAATTACATTTTGTCCCCTTGTGTATCAAATCTCATGTGCCCACAGATAGATGCGCTAATTCAACCGGAGCACCAATAAATGTAGAAAGGTTATGGGTAAGCTTTTGACGATCAACATGACAATCTGATTTATTTACTAATTTAATACACACACAGGTTTTACCAAGAGTGTTCCTAATAACCTAGGAACCAGATTTTTTTTTAAACAAACGAGATGATAGTAAACATTGCCATGTTGAGGTATGATTAGTCAAGAATTCCCATCTCAGCGGGAGCCATTCAAAACCCTCCAATCCACACCTTGGCGTTCACTAGAAAACAGACCACAGAGTAGCTAAACTGGGTCCATAGATTATAAATTAAGAATAATCTCATTGCGTTCAGAAGTCCAGGAAAGGTACTCTACCAGTCTATTTCTCATCTCTGCAAGGTTCCAGTCTACACGTTTCTCTGTAGTATTGCAAGCTATGTTAGCAATACACAGTGTAATACACAGCCAAAATTATGGTGCTCTCAAGTCAATAGCGCAGAATTATTTAGGATTGTTCTGCTCTAACTCTGACTGAACGGGCAGCTGTTTGTTTCTTTCCTCAGTGTTTTTTTCAGATTTTTCAAAACTCTCTCTCTCTCTCTCTCACACACACACACACACACACACACAAACTGTTTTCAGTAGACTGGATCTCCTTCTCCCTCACTTTCATACTGGGGTTGATTTACGGTCTTCAGAAATACAAATGTGTTCAAAAATGTGATCTGATAGGCAGTTGTGGTGGCCAATACACCTGAGTTGCCAGAGTTTATTGGTAGGGACACTTCTGAGTAACGGCAGCTTTCTCTATTTTTCCAGCCAGTGTTTTTACAAAAATTGTTTCATTCCAAAATCTGGACCCAAAAATTAAGTTCAAAGGGGTGAGAGTCCAGATATAGTAAGAGAGTTGTTCCTTGAAAGGCTTTTCCGCCTGTAACTTTCTATACAGAGACACGGTACGTTAATTATTTGGGGCACAGGTAGGAAATAACAGTCTGATGAGGGGCAGATCTTTAATTTGTGCACTTCAATGACTTCAAAGGAGCTACTTCAGTTTGCACCTGCAGCGGAGCTTGCCACCCGTTCTTATCCTTTGACTTAAATTCCTTTTTAGAGGGTAGCCCAACAATTTCAAAATAGAAAGAGTTTTCTCTATGTTAAATGATGCTTACAAAAATAAAGGCACTCAGTAACTCCTAGGCATGTCATCATTACACAGCACACACAGACATGATACACACAGCACATGCAATCTTGCCCTATAGGCACTTTTGAAATTTCCACCCCCCTGTAAAAAGCTGTTTGGAGCTAGGACCCACAAAGGGGGGGAAAGGCAAGAGAGGGGGCTCCCAACTCCCACCGGAATTAGATAAGAGTGAGTTTCTAACTCCTTCAGGCTCTTGAAATGAACCCTTTTGTGAAAACCCCTACAACATGCAGTATAGCTATCCGATCAGCTTTGGTGGGGGAAAACAACAGATGTGAAGCCTGAAATGGAAAGAAGGGAACTGTTCTTTAAAGGGTCAATATATTGTGTATGTAAGGGTGAAAATATTATGAGGAAAAGAAAAATACTGTACCTTGATTCCTACCTGGGTAAAGAAGGGTTCGTAGATTTCAACTCCTTTATCCGACCCTTGCAGTAATACCTCCTGGCCACGTCTCCAGCTGTACCGTACAGGTGGGTTGGAGTTAGCAACGCACCTGAGAAACACTGTTCTCTCATAGTAAAACTGTTCTTTTGCTTCCCCGATGCTCTGGTGAACTGTCACTATCGGGTCATCTAAATCTGGAAATGCATAAAAAAAAAAGCACAAAAACACACAACTCAGATAACAAAATTAGGGCTTACATAGATCCTAAGGTGTCTCCTACACACAAGTAAGCAACCAAGACTGCACATCTTCTTGAAAAACAACAGGCAAGTATGAGAATGTTTGGGATCCGTTCCGAGAACAGTTACTACCCCAAGTGTATACTCTTAGATTGTCAGTTCTTTGGATCGTCTTTCTGTTCTGTGTTTGTACAGCACAATGGGGTCCCTTCCCACCACTGGGGCTCCTAGCTGTTACCACAAGAGAAATGACTTCAAAACCATTCATGGTGTTAAGTGTGAATAATGTTTCATTTAAACAATTTCATCTCTTTTTCTTTCTTAATCTCACTTAGATAAAACACTGTTGATCAAACCCTGGGAATAATTAGTCAAGCTGTTTTCATTTGCATCGTAAGAGAAGTTTGATGTTATTTGGTGAGAATGTTTTATCTTTGCCTCTTATCGGATAATGTGAGTGTATCTGTGTTTCTTTAAAGTAATAAAATAGAAAATTTTTAAGGCAGATGTCTCTTTAGCTAGTTAGATATGTATTAAGCTACAAACAAAAAGATTCATCCCAGGCTTTGGACACCCTTGACTCTCAATTGCCCTTGACTCTCCTGTTGCCTACTCTGTCCCCATATCTACTCTAGCGACATCATCATAGGACCCAACCACATCAGCCACACCATCATGGGGCTCATTCACCTGCACATCTACTAATGTGATCTATGCCATCATGTGCCAGCAATGTCCCTCTGCCATGTACATTGGCCAAACCGGACAGTCTCTACGTAAAAGAATAAATGGACACAAATCAGACATCGGGAATGGTAACATACAAAAGCCAGTAGGAGAACACTTCAATCTTCCTGGACATTCAACAACATATTTAAAAGTAGCCATCCTTCAACAAAAAAACCCTTAAAAAACAGACTTCAAAGAGAAACTGCAGAGCTACAATTCATTTGCAAACTTAACACCATTAATGTGGGCTTGAATAGGGACTGGGCATGGCTGGCTCATTACAAAAGCAATTTTCCCTCTCTCGGTATTGACACCTCCTCATCAATTGTTGGGAGTGGACCACATTCACCCTGACTGAAATGGCCCTGTCAACACTGGTTCTCCACTTGTAAAGTAACTCCCTTCTCTCCATGTGCCAGTATATTTATGCCTATATCTGTAATTTTCACTCCATGCATCTGAAGAGGTGGGTTTTTTACCCACAAAAGCTTATGCCCAAATAAATCTATTAGTCTTTAAGGTGCCACCGGACTCGTTCTTTTTGTGGATACAGACTAACGTGGCTACCCCTCTGATAATTAAAATACAGACTTCCTACTCCTGCAGTATCAATTTAAGCATCCCTGGAGCCCACAACAGAGTTTCTTCTCATTCCAAGTCCACACTTCACAAATGTACAAACACACACTACAAGAGAGCGCCTGCCTCTAAATGTGAAAAAGGAAAATTAGCCCTTGGAGCATGACCTGTAAATCGACTAACTTGGCATAGTTGCATGTTGAATCAGCAGGACTCAAAACTGGCCAAAACCTGGTTTTAGCAAAGACAGTGACAATCAATACGCCATCAATTGTTTGTTGCACTGTATACAAAAACCAGGGATATTTCTCAGATCTTATCTGATCATACTAGAGCAAACCAGGATGAAAGCGTTATCCCTGGGTTTGATTCTTTTGTGACTCTTCTGATCAAATGCTTATGAATGTGTGTTATGATATGGATGTAGGAATCACTTATTATTTAGGTTTTTAGTGACGTTTAGAACAATCGTACAAATACCATTTGGCCTTTAGATTTTAATAAAGAAATTTAGGGTTAAATTGCGTAGTGGGAAAGCCCTGTATAAACAATGATACCGATACGCTTCCGACACTTGGCTATCTCCTATCAAAGGGGGAGACAATTCCTTTGTATGCGGTGTTATTTTACTATCATATTTTGGTAAGTTGTCTAAAACATAATGGCTAAATTGAAGAAAAACATACAAATAACCCCCCTCCCAGCCACCTTTACTAACTTATGTTGCACAATTTTCCACCCGCAAATAACTCAGCCTGCAATGTTCCACTCTCAATTAGTGGCAGATAGACATCTAGCTACTAAAACGTCTAACGACCCGTAGGAAGTTGCTTCTCCAAATTAGGCACTTAGGGTTCCAAAAGGCTAGGTGTAGACAGGTAAATCTAGGTGTGCTCCCAATCTGCATGTACATTCACTGTCGCTATGTATTCATATGGGGTGACTGCATACCCAACAGTGCCTGCTTCTCCACATAGACTTATAATCACTCAGTCTGCACGCACACAGTGATTGCTTGTGTTAATTCGGCACACACTGAATTGGTTAGAAAAATGTGTAGACGCCCATGAAAAACGAACACACACACTAAATTCTAGGATATGTAGGATTTCTTCAGTTAATTCTGATTTTACCCACTCATCCACAAATTACAACCCCAGTCCTGCAAAGATTTATGCACCTGAGTAACTTTGCAAATGTGAGAAATCCCACTGAATCAGTTGGAACAACTCCAGGCCCTTATTCAGCATGGTGCTTAAACATATGTCTAACGGTCAGCATGATCCTTGTCCTACTGGAGTCAGTGGGAGTATGCTCACATGCCTGAAGTTAGGCATATACTCCAGTACGTTGCTGAATCGGGTCCAGGAGAACCCAGTTGCTCCATTGCATGTTTGCAGGATCGGGGCCAATCAGTGCTAAAAAATAGACGGCTGCCATAAATACGTAAGCTGCTCGTTAAAGGTGTACATCTTGATTTGAGTAGTAAGACCAGTGGCTGCACGCACATTGGAGAAAGCATCTCGATTAATACGAAACACATATGCCATACATCTAGCCAAGTAACACGTACAATAATTCTTGGTAAGAGTGCATGGATTTTAAATAAATGCTACCTGAGTTCTACCCTGAAAAATATTGGAGGTAGCATCACAGAAACAAATTCTGAAACAGTGGTTTCAAATTAGGATGGCATTTTATAACGAGATTTTGTTTTTCTTTTAAAGGTTATTTTATAACAGAGTGCCATTTGCAAAGGAAGGAGAGTGCTGAAATGTTATGTCCTCCATTCATTCATTCAATGGCAAATAAAATACGGAAAATAGTTTGCTTAAACTTCAAGGCCAAAACACCTGGTTGCCTATAGCCGCAGCGAAATGCAGAATGTATCACACAGTAGTGGCTCCCCAGTCTTTGTTGATCGACAATACCATTAACACACTACATAGTAATGATAGAGTGGAAATTTGAAACGTGTCCTCTCACGGAACTGCGTCTCATTTACTCTTTTGAGGAAAGATGGCCCTGTGGTTAAGGTGCTGTGGATTCAATTCTGAGCTCTGCCACAGACTTCCAATATGAGCTTGGGCAAGTTACTTAACCTCAGTGTACCTCTGATATCTACCTGTAAAATGGCAGTGATGATAACACTGCCGTCATCTCTCGTCTAGTAGGACTGTCCAGTCTTTTGGGCAGGCGCTCTCTTGTAGTGTGTGTTTGTACATGCCTAGCAGCATGGGGCCTTTATCTCCACGGGGTTTAAAAGAATTATCATCTTAAATCTCAAAAAAGTCAAAGCTCAGGACTGCAACAGAGGGCAAGGTCCTGCCACACCATTTTCATTATGTCCACTTAATGGAAAAGGTTCACGGCAGAAAATGACTGATTGAGTCCTTGGCAGTAGAAAATCTCTCCAGCTGCATGAGAGCAACAGAAGCAGCACGAACAGAAACGACAAACTAACGCTGTGTTATTCTGCACAGTAGTGAGGCGCTTTCATTGAGCATTCAGCTACACGTTCCATTAGTGTGCCGGGTTAGAGAAATGTCCTATTGGATTATTATGTAAGAAGGCATTTTGCTCCGGCAATATAAAAAGTTACAAAACATATTTTGTAGTGCTACCAGGCATTTGCTACAGGCTGTAACTACCCAGGAATGGCAACTGCCAAATTAGTTTCACTCAAGAAGGCCATTTTAAAGCTATCTGATCAAAATGGCATTCCTATACTGTAGTCAAGGCTGCCTTGGAAGTCTGATTTCAATGCATAGCTGAATCACCACTCATCTGTATTCAAAATCCCAAATGGACTTCTTTTTGTAATTGGTTAAAACTGTATGTGTGCATTTTTTTCTCTCCAACAGCACTTGAAGGAGCAAGCCGATCAACAGTCTGGTCTTGAAGCTATTGACTTTAGTTCTCATTAACTAGCAAAGGGGAAATGCAGAAGGAAATCTCAGGGGGGTCCTAGCACAATAGAAACAGATTCAGCACAAGGTGTATTTTCCTCCCTTTGCTTTGCAATAAGACTTGTATTTTTATTATCGAATTATGAAGAGTAAGGGGATTAATCAGTTATTAAATGAAACTGAAGTCATGGGGTGATGTTTTAAGTTAAAAAGTCTATTAATCCCCCCAAATAATCACAGAATTATGTTTTCCACAGAGATTGATGCTGCCATTAGGTCCAATTTTTCAGTCTTTAAACTTTGAATTGAACCAAATGACAGTGAAAACCCAGATGGCGCACACATGCTAAATACTGTATGGGAAATATTCCTTCCAGAAAGCCTGAAACTCTTGCACAAGCAGAAATCTAAGCAAAAACTGTTTGAAACAAAACTAGAACAAACATGTCATGACCTGCAGGGCAATGACGTGAGCGGGCACAATGGGAATCGGCATTGGACAATGATGCACATTGCTAATGTCCAACGTTTAGAAATGCTTGGAGAAATGTTATCGATTATAGACACAGCCTGGCAGCATAATCACCACGAGTCAGAGCCCTGCACCCAATCCGGCAACCCACATGCAATCCTACAGCTTCAATGGGGAACCAACCCCCCCACATGGAGACAAGTGCAAGATTGCACAGCCTGCATTTGCTACATGATTTTCCTTCAGCCCGTGGGACTACAAAGTCTTTGTTGTTGTTTTTTGTTGTGGTGGTGGTTTTTAAATTGAACAACTCAGGACAATTGCAGTCAAAGAGAACGAGCCTTGGAAAAGAGAAAAGGCACTTTTAAGACTGAAATTGCTTCATAGCAGAGATGACCCCGGCAGGGGCGGAGGGAGGGCAGAGAAAGGGCAGCCAGCTTCAGCAGTGTTACTGAGCATGCTCAGTCCCTGTGAGCATGCTCACAACAAGCCAAGCAGCAAATCTGGGGAGTGGGGCACGTGACTCTGCATGCCCTTGCCCTACGAGTCACCTCTGCTTCATAGGGTCATACTATAGGGAAGGTGGCAACGAGCCCTACAACACACCGGGGTTGCCCAACACTTTTCCTGTCATTATAAAAAAGGCTTGCAACCATTTCTTTTTGTAAAACGGCGTTCTAGCGGCCCATGGTTTTCAGCAGGGCTCCAAACTTCTGCAGGGACACAGTCCTGGTGTCAGCACTATGTTATTCTGTACAGTTTTGAATTATTCAATCATAAGAAGCCAATGAAATGTTTCGGAGACACACGATCAATAGGTTATGTAATTTGAATACACCCAAATGTATAGGCTGCAGCAACTTAGTGACTTGCTCTAATTGCAAATGAAGAGCTCTGTTTCTGTACTAACTTCACGGCTCGATATGAAGATTGAATGCAAGTACTGAGTTACTGAAAAAAATTGGACAAACATGTGGATGAAAATTGGGAGTTCCTTAAAATGAGTTCATTAGCTGGCCAAAAGCCCAACAATTCCACAATGCAAAAAGACGACGACTTCGGTTAACAGCCCATCTAAGTTCTGTGGCAGACTAAAGGCTGCAAGTAGGAATAAATAAATAAAGCAATATGTAACACATTGGAAAACATTTATATTGAATGATAAAGTGCTAAAAGTCGATACGGGAAAATAAAGACATCAGGGGAAAATAATCCAGCCTTGGCAGGGTTAAGGGCAATAAGGAGTTTTTCAGTAGATTGGGAACAAAACGAAATCATAGCAACGGTTTAGGTCCATTACTAGATGGAGGTGGTAAAACTGTAAATAATGATACAGGAAAGGCAGAAATGTTCAATAAATACTTTTGTTCTGAAATTGGAAATAAGCAGGATTGATGTACTCATATCACATGAAGATGAGGAAGTACTTTCCTGTCCATTAGTAATTAAAGAAGTAGCTAAACAACATCTACTATGGTTAAATATTTTTAAATTGTCAGACTTGGATAATTTGCATCCAAGAGTCCTAAAAGAGCTGCCAAAGGAGATCTCTTGCCCATTCATTTTTAAATAAAGCTTGGAGTACTGGAAGAGTGTTAATGTCATGTCAATATTCAAAAATACCTGAGTAAGTATGGCCCGGGTTTGCCTAATGTCCGTCCCAAGCAAAATAATAGAAAAGCTGATATGGGAGTTAATTGATGAAGAATTAAAGGCTAGAAATATAATTGGTACCAGTTCACATGGTTTTATGTAAAATACGTCTTGTCAAACAAATGATTTAATTCTTTGATGAGATTACAAATTTGGTTGATAAAGATAACTGCAAAGATGTAATTCACAGGCTTTTAAAAGGCATTTGACTTACTACTACATGACATTCTGATTACAAAATTAGCACCATACAATATAAATAAAGTGCACATTCAATTGACTAAGAACTGAGTATAACTGCCAGATCTCAAAAATAGTTGTCAGTGGGTAACCATCATCAACTGTGGGTGTTTCTAGAGAGGTTTGTCAGGAATTTGTATCAGGCCGGATGCTAGTCAACATTTTCATCAATGATCTGGAAGTAAATATAAAATCACTGCTGATAAAATGTGCACAAAGATTGGTGTAGTAGTAAATAACAATGAGAACAACAGTCACAAAGAGTGATCTGGACTACTTAGTAAACTGGGCCCATTCAAACCAATGCATTTTAGTACAGTCAAATGCAAAATTAGAGCATGTCTGAACAAGGAATGCATGTCATACCTACAGAATAGGGGATTGTATCCTGCAACGCAGTTACTCTGAAAAGGATTTAATGGTCACAATGGACAAGCAACTCAACATGAGCTCCTAGTGCAATGCTGTGGCAAAAATCAGAGCCAGTTTACATCCAGGGAAGTAGCTAGTCGGAGTAGGAAGGTGATTTTACATCTGTATATGGGATTGGTGAGGCCAGTACAGAAATACCGTACACATTTTTGAAAGGATGTTGGAGAGGGTGCAGAAAAGAGCCATAAAAATGATTCTAGGGTTGGAGAAAATGCTTCACAGTGAGAGACTTAAAGAGCTCAATCTGTTTCGCGTCTCAAAAAGAAGGTTGCAAGGTGATTGATGACAGTATTGGAACCTACGCAGGGAGAAAATACCCGGCACTAAGGGCTCTTCAATCTAGCAGAGAAATGAACAACAAGAAACAGAAGCTGGAAGCTGAAGCCAGACCAAATGAGAAAGGCGGCACACTTTTTTACAGCGAGGATAATTACTAACCATGGGAACAAACTGCCAATGGAAGTGCTGGATTCTTCAGATCCAGAGTGATGCCTTTCTGGAAGATCTGCTTTAGCCAAACATAAGTTATTGGGCTCAATACAGATATAATCAGGTGTAAGTTAATGATATACAAGAGGTCACACTAGTTGATCTAATGGCCTTAAAATCCATGAAACTAAGAAACATCATTAAAAAAAATACAGGATTCATTAGGGGGTTTCATACAATGTTTACTACAGCACATGTGTTTGAAATAAAGATACTGAATTCTTTAAACTATCATTTCATCCAACTTACATTAAAATATATCTGAGCCTCAGTCTTCTTCAGTATCCCAAGCCTCAGCCTTGTCTTTGTTAACCATTCTGATTACCAGAGGCTACTCCCAAATGGAGACCATAGGAAACAGGAATTAAACCCATCCTTACATCACTATCATTTAAAAGGAGCAGACTGAGGTAACATAGCTAGCAGCCTGGACAATTTTGACTCAGTAGGACCTTGAAACAAGAGGTGTGACAATCTTGTACATTACCACATCTTCTTATGACCTCAGCTCAGCCGTAAGTACCTTAGAGTGCTAAAATTCCCAATCTAATCAAACATTGTTTCTCATCTTGTTATGTAGAGATCCTTAAACCAATATTAATGAGGAACCCTGTAATAGTAAATCCTGACATTCTTTCTTTTTATTTTCTACTGTATCTCTACTGTAACACCACAACACATTACATTTAAAGGGATGAAGGATTTACCCCCTCTCCCGCCCGAACCAGAAGGTTAAATGATGTAAATGACCAAACTGGAAAACTCGGTAGACAAGAATGATCTATTCCCAGGAATAATGCACATAAAGAGTCTTTAATATTCTGTAAATGAGGAGTTATTAGTTGCATAATTCAACAACTAATTAATGTGTCCTTTCTCCCTTTCAAAGGGGCAGGACAACATAACGTTGTTGACCGAACAGACCCTATCGTATAGGGAAAACATACAAAATAGGCTTAAGAATTACTAATTCTAGTTTATGTTCTCCCCACCCTATCCCCAAATCAATGATTTCTGTAAAAATCTTCCAGAGGCAGTTCAGTTCAGTATTATATTCAGGAAGTATCTTGAGCACTGCTCACTCATGTACATCCCTTGCAACACTTAATCAGTTGCTTCCACATACACCAACTGGGACTAGTGCTTTATAAAAATATCTAGCCACATACAAAGAATTCCTGAGAGACTGCACCAGAATAAACGGTATGTTCATTCTGCTTCTCTATATACTTATCTCTTCTGAAATTCATATGACTTTCCCAGACTCAGGCTCTTTACCCGTCAAATACAACAACGCACAATGGATTCTGGGGCTTCACACACTCTCTGGTGATCACAACTCCTACATCAGAACATTCTTCCTCTCCACTTTGATACCAGAGAATGGAAAGGGAATTTTGAAGCGACAAAAAGGGAACAGAAGACCTGAACTAGATGGAAACAATGTTGAATTTACAATAAGAAAACAAGGAGGAAACAGGGCTCCATTAAGACAAAAGACCACCTTTGGCACGAGATGAAGGTTACAAGTCAGAAGAATATGGCTAACGCTACCACAAAGAGAATAAATAAAATAAACCAGTTCAGAAAGTATCCTATTGGTGCCCAATCCTTCTCCAAATGAAGACAATGGGACTTCTGCCAGGGACAACAAGCAGAGCTGGAATAGGCCAATTATAAAGACAGCGGGAAAAGGCCTAGCTCCAATGAAGTCAATGGAACCAATTTAGGATTTCACCTGCAGAGTTGGAACTGTACAGGCTACAGAAAAGCAAGGGGAAAAATAGACTTCTGGGTATGATAAAACTCAGTGGATATTATATTTCTTTAGAGCAAAAGCCATAACTTTCACAGGCAAGCAAGGCACTCAGATACTATGGTGATGAGTGCAGAACCTAAATAGAATAGAAAAGTTACAGCAGTTACTCGTAAACTTCTTGCCCCAGATTTTCAGAGGCGACAAATGATTTTAGGTGCCTCAATCTGTGGGTGTCTAATCTGAGAAACGTAGAAGGGGCCTGATTTGCAGAGGACAGTACTTTGCGTTTTCTCAAAATCAGGGCTCTTTTTAAGGGGCCTTCAGAATGGGCACGTAAGACTTCAGGCACCGAACATCGCTAGTACTATTTGAAATTGTTGCTGTCTAGTGTTATAGCCTAGGGATACTTACAGAATTATTTGTCATGAACCTGAATTTGACATGTATACATTGGAGACGGATATGAGCTTAGGAATTATTATGAATTAGAGACATCAGTTTTAATTTAGAAAACGAACAGTGTAATAGGTATTTATTCATATAACTTTACAATGTTCTTGGCAGATTCTTTGTATAATAAAAAAAACCAGATCTGCATATGCAACCAGCGAATAAGAAATTATTATTATTCCACAAGTAATTGTTAGCACACTGCTGTGGTTCAAAAATAGCCATTTCCTAATTAATATATTGTAAAAATTCTGCAAAGTAGTTCAACAGCAGCTATTCACGACTAATTAAACATCATTAAAATACACTTGACAAGAAAATATAAATCTTCTTTGCTTTAACCTAATTTGAATCTTCCATTTTCATTCTAGCAAGCATGAATATTTAATCTTAATTTCTTAATTTTCACGAGCAAGGTTGTCAGTCTAAAGTAGCCATGCATTTTAATGTTTTAACTGTAAAAGTTTTATATCTTTGGCACAGATATAGTGAGCACACACAAGCAAAAACTCAACTAAAAGTCCTGATGGTGATAGTTACCAAATGACAATCAATGCATTCACATGAATACACTCACAATTTTTACCTTTCATAAAAAGCCATATTTTTGAACAAGATCTTCCAAATAATCCCAAAACAAAAAATCTGTAAAAAAAGAAAATAATCTTCCTGTTTTAAAACTCCCAGTTCCATCAAATGTCAATTGGATTATAACAGCCATAGTACAGTAAGGGTCAATGGATGGACTAGAGCCATCGCTACAATTCTGGAGTAGGATGTGCATGCACAGCTCCCATTGACGAGAGAATCAAACACACTGGATTGCACGATGCACCATGGAGATCATGACATCATTGTGCTAAGCACTGTACATACACCTAATAAGTCAGTCCCTGCCCCAAAGAATTTCCAATCTAACATGCAATAATGGAAAGGAGCCTTTCCAAGCGATTTTCCCATTTCTCACACATGAAGAAGGAATGAATTTTCTTGACAAAACAACCAGATCACTCCTGCATTCCGTAGAAGTAACTCGTCCCAAAGAACTCCTGTTCTGCTCTTGTATAAGGTGATATGTCCGCTATATTTAATACATGCTAAGGAAAGAGAGGAAGAGAGCTGAAAAAAAGACCCGTACACCTAATTTTTGGTTAAAGTTCAGAGCTAAAATATTAAAATCCAAATGACTTCAAAGGTGTCTTCTTGTGATCCTGAGTAATACTGCTTATAACCGTATGGAAAGAAACGTCTGAGATGACCCTAAATTGTGCAGACTCTCATTGACTTCAATGGACATTGGATCAGAGCTTGAGTCATTCTTGAAACAAATCTTCTGTCTTGAAGCAGCACAGAACTTTCCCCATCATTTCCCCCATCATTGGGGGGAGGGATAGCTCAGTGGTTTGAGCATTGGCCTGCTAAACCCAGGGTTGTGAGTTCAATCCTTGAGGGGGCCACTTAAGGATCTGGGGCAAAATCAGTACTTGGTCCTGCTAGTGAAGGCAGGGGGCTGGACTTGATGACCTTTCAAGGTCCCTTCCAGTTCTAGGAGATGGGATATCTCCATTAATTTATTTATTTTCTCCTCTTGCCTTGCTTACTGGCTTTTTTCTCCTTCACTTGACACTGTTCATTTTTTTTCTTTTGACAAAGAAATTAGGCAATAATATTGAAGGGGACAATTTTCCAAAGTCGCAAGTAGGAATTGGGCAATGAACACATCTGTGCCTTTGAAAATTGCCCCCGAAAGGTTATCTTACAGACACGGCCTCAGAACAGCTTAGCTGGATGTTTCTACTGGACTTCAACTGAAAAGACTGCCTCTAGTGTAAGCTAACACTCTGAGACATTACTGCTGAAAAAAAGAATGGATTTCAGTCGTTCTAGAGAGCTGATTTTACTTTGCCACCCTGACAGCACCTGGAAAGCTACTTCCTGTGTGGATGCCCAAAAGGAAAAGGAAATTCAATGGCTAATGAAGGTTGCTTCTTCTTAGCCTATGCGCAACATGCCTCAGGTGGCCCGTGACCAGGATTCATCACCAAATTTGGTCTGCTAGTTGGATCGTTAGCTTCCTTGGCGTCGGCTGGGTACTGCCGGGGAGCGTGACGTGAACGCTGATCCATGCCCCCCATGAAGGGTCCTGACAAGCAGTCATACAGAGATGCTTAAACTATCTGTTCCTTCTCTGCTCTTTGTTTTGTTTTCTTTTAATCCCTAGGTTTCTCTGTTTTTGTCTCACAGCTATTTCTTGTAATGGTGGTAGCTGATTTGAACGGAGAGTTCATCGGGTAAGTTGACAGGTTTATACACCTGAGTTTTCGATATGCTTAACTGAGTTTATCAAAATAAACTCCCTTAAGACTAAACTACCAACAACACCAGGCTAATTTTACGAAGCACTCGGCACTGAGCAGGTTTGGGTCCTATGTGATCCAATTTTTTGGCTAGCTAAAATTTTGGCCCATTATCACAACAGAGCCTACTGACATTGGTTCGTGTAGCCAAAGGGCAGAAATTCAACAGGCTCATTACAAAAAGCAGATTTCAGAAGTTTGCTGTGAGCCTTCTATGTCTCTGTAGAACGACACATGGTATTCTGCAGCTGTGTTTCTTGAATTCTGTAACACTAACTAGTTTGAAACAACAGAAACCCAATGATCCCGCATGCTGTTTTTTAAGTCAACAAATACATTCATTGTAGCTTTACTGCCCTGGGTCAAATTCTGTCTTCAGATCTGTTTACAGGCTCCTATTGACTTCAGTCGTCCCACTGTCTCTCTCTGAAAACACACATCACCACTACGAACCAAATGATTCTCAGACTCTTCCAGTTGAAGTTGTACAAAAATAAGGTCCAAGTTAAAATTTATGACTATCCTCAGAATACAGAGCATTCGGAGGTCTTCCCAATGCGAATATTACACTGGACACTCCCAGCACATGGGAAAGTGGCCAGCACGTGGCATTATAAAAATGTATGTGCCTCTCTATGTATTCTACGCACATCAGACCGCAAGGCAGCGGAGTGCTGTATTCTGTTTTGAGATCCATAATACACGTGCAAATTCTGCATCAGCACCCTCCTCCTGCACAGACAATAAATTCTGTAGGACATTCTTCATGTGCAAAGTCACAGAAAACAGAGGACTTATGATAGCAGGAGGCAGCTTTTTGTACTCCACCTCTCCACACTACCTGGTCTTTCAAAGTACTGCGTCCTAGCAAGGGAATCATTAAAGTGTCTGTGCTGATTTTATTATACATGTCATCATCCTTACATCACACTCACCACAGGAGGGGTTTTGATGGACCCATGGGATGTTGTCAAAGTGGAAATGGACCCTCAGTATGTTAATAACTGTCTGAGAGAGACCCAATGCGTAGTAAACGAGCACAAGGACTTGTGTGTGCTGCATCTTTCAGGCTTGTAACTCGTTCTGTTAAATTTTGTCATCTCTCGCAATAGTCCAGTATGTTTGTCCACTGGGGGAGGTAGTGAGACCCTTCTGGCCTGTACTGTCATTAGTATGAAAATGACGCACACATCTCTGTTGTCTTTTAGTTGAACCTATACGCGGCCACCTTACCCCTTTCCTAGAGTCCAAGAGTGGTGGGGATATGGAGGAGAGAGCCTGAGCTTAATGCAGGGAGAACAGAAGCGATACTGAGGGGCTGGGGAAAATGTCTGGAGGGACTGGCTGGGGCTCTGACTGTGACCTCGTTTGGAGCAGTATTTGAACTCTTCCAGTACCGTTTGCTGCCTCACCGACCTATTAGAGCCATCACTGCTCTTTGATTGACGGACGATGGTGGAGTCACAGAGAGGGATGCCTTTTTCTGTCTACAGCTGCCAGCAGGCTGCAGCTACCCCTCTAAGATGTGGACCCTGCCACACTGACTCTCTCCTTTGCAACAGGAAGGCGCAATCACTGCAATGCAGTCTACCTGGGGCTATGCAGGAAAAGCAGCCACAAACGTTAGCTAGGATGAATGCAGCAGTTTTGCTCATCAGAATGGTGCAATCAGCTATGCTCATCAGTGCCCTATGCTGGCATCTGGCTTGCTTCCCGATGCAACTCAGGGTGTTGGTTATGCTTAGCAAAGCACTAAACACCGGGCCCAGCTGTCTGAAGCTTGTCTCCTTATGGCCCATTGCAACGCTTGCGGTCTGTTCCGATAGCAGAAGTCTCCAGGTCTGGTGGCCTCTGGAACTTACGCCCGAGGGCATGTCACCTAAGCCCAGCTTTGGTGAGCTTCAGCAAGCATTGTAAGGCCGTGTCTACACTACAAAATTAAGTGGACCCGAGTTAGGTCGACGTACAGCCTCCGCAGTAATTACTGTGAATTTTGATGGCCACTCTGCTCTCCTTCTGTTGGTGGTGCGCGTGCACAACAGGAGCACTTGCACTGCTTTAAGTGGAGCAGTCCAAGGGGCTCACAACTGGAGCACACGCCCCCCCCTCCGCCCCAGGGTTGACAGCCCAAGCATGGGGGAGGTGGGCTCCAGCTGTGCGCCCTGCATGGGGCTGACAGCCAAGAGGTGATGTCAGTAACGCAATGTCTACATGGACAATACATCACCCTAACTACATTAATTTAAGTGCCTCGCGTCTCATGGAGGTGGAGTTATTAAGTCGATGTAGTGGGTGACTGACATTGGCAGGAGCAACGTTGGGAGTGTGGATGCTTACAAAGTTAGGTTGATGTAATCTGCCTTATGTCAGCCGAACTCCATAGTGTAGACCAGGCCTGAGATTTATCTGGCTGCCCAGACCTTTCCTTATCTGATGGAAATGCCACTGCAGCCAGCTATGAGGCTGCTTTGTGAAGTCTGTTAAAATAGCCGTAAGCCACGCAATGCTAGGGCAATGGGCATTATTTCTAAATGCGAAATCAAACAAATATCTAAATAAACCGCCTGATTTGTATCTTTGTGAAAGAAACCGAGTCTGAAGGAACTGCGATTTCATCACTTGGTAAAGAAAAAAAAGCCACACAGCTAATATGAGAGCTTCTGAGAGACTTATTGTAGTGCCAAAGGCTTAACCTTGTATCAGCTTTATGCTTGACTTGTTATTATTAAAATTACTGTAATTTGATTAAAATTACCTAGCAGTTCGAATGTCTCATCTTTCTGCCTCCCAGTTTGTGCCTTCTGTGTCTCTCTGATATTCATCTCTTTGTAGCAAACAAGGAAACACACACACACAAAACTTCTCATAATCCCAGAGAGTGAGAGTCCACATTGCTGTGGTGATATTTCAGGAGAGCAAATCCAGGAGCATATTTCTTGTCAAGATCAATAGCTAAATCAAATCAGAAACATCTAGCAATTAGAAGGGCTGCAAATGAAAGTGCGGTAAAGCAGCCTTGGATTATATAATACTGATTGGGTAAACACAATCAGTAGACCAGTCACATCACTTACTGCACTACTGGAAAGCACTAAGATGCCAAGGTGATGATATAGAATGGAACAGAATATAGAGTATCCTGTATCTTCCAGAAATCCAGAACACATGTCCCAGAAGTCCTGCCAGGAGAGCAGTCTACAGTCATTTTATGATTGATTAGACTAATGAAGAAGACTGCAACGTCACTGATCGTTTCCTGGGAGATGGCAAAGTTATAAGCAGCTGTGGAGAAGGGAAGGAAGAATTCTGTCACAAACGGGGTACACATTTTGGAGCTAAATTAATTTGTTACCAACCAAGAGTTTAGCAAATAATAAAAGTAGAGCTGTCAATTAATTGCAGTTAACACACAATTAACTCAAAAAAATTAATTGCGATTAATCACACTGTTAAACAATAGAATGCCAATTGAAATGTATTAAATATTTTTGGATGTTTTTCTACATTTTCAAATATATAGATTTCAGTTACATCACAGAATACAAAGTCTACCGTGCTCATTTTATATTATTTTTATTACAAATACTTGCACTGTAAAAATGACAAACAAAAGAAATAGTATTTTTCAATTCACCTCATACAAGTACAGTAGTTCAATCTCTTTATCATGAAAGTGCAACTTAGAAATGTAGATTTTTTTTTGGTTACATAACCTCACTCAAAAACAAAACAATGTAAAACTTTAGAGCCTACAAGTCAGCTCAGCCCTACTTCTTGTTCAGCCAATTGCTCAGACAAACAAGTGTGTTTACATTTACAGGAGATAATGCTGCCCGCTTCTTATTTACAGTGTCACCTGAAAGTGAGAACAGGTGTTCCCATGACACTGTTGTAGCTGGCGTTGCAAGATATTTACGTGCCAGATGCACTAAAGATTCATATGCCTCTTCATGCTTCGGCCATTGTTCCAGAGGACATACTTCCATGCTGATGGCGCTCATTAAAAAAATAATGCATTAATTAAATTTGTGACTGGTCTCCTTGGGGGGGGAGAAATTGTATGTTTCCTGCTCTGTTTTACCCTCATCCTGCCATATATTTCATGTTATAGCAGTCTTGGATGATGACCCAGCACATGTTGTTCATTTTAAGAACACTTTCACTGCAAATTTGACAAAATGCAAAGAAGATACCAATGTGAAATTTCTAAAGATAGCTACAGCACTCAACCCAAGATTTAAGAATTTGAAGTGCCTTCCAAAATCTGAGAGGCATGAGGTGTGGAGTATGCTTTCAGAAGTCTTAAAAGAGTAACACTCCAATGCGGAAACTACAGAACCTGAACCACCAAAAAAGAAAATCAACCTTCTGCAGGTCGTATGTGATTCAGATTATGAAATTGAACATGCGTCGGTCTGCACTGCTTTGGATCATTATCGAACAGAACCCGTCATCAGCATGGACACATGTCCCCTGGAATGGTGGTTGAAGAAAATCAATCAAGGGACACAATCTTTAGCGCATCTGGCATGTAAATATCTTGCGGCGCCGGCTACAGCAGTGCCATGAGAACATCTGTTCTCACTTTCAAGTGACAATGTAAACAAGAAGCAGGCAGCATTATCTTCTGCAAATGTAAACAAACCTGTCTGTCTGAGCAATTAGCTGAACAAGAAGTAGGACTGATTGGACTTGTAGGCTCCAAAGTTTGACATTGTAGAAAATGTAAAAAACATCTAAAAACATTTAAATAAATGGTATTCTATTATTGTTTAACAGCGCAATTGATCATGATTAATTTTTTTTAATCACGCAATTAATCACAATTTTTTTTAATCGCTTGACAGGCCTAAATAAAAGGTGATGTGGTGCAGATGGACAGAGGAATACCCATCGGATGAATAGACTAAGTAAGCAAAATTCTTCTGTGAGAACTGTGTGAACCCTCCTGGAGAAAGCACCAAGATACCTGCTACAATACTTAGGAACTGTTGTTATTTATTATTTGAATAATAGCAACAATATGCTAGGTTCTGAAAAATGACACTAATACAAAGACAATGCAGCCCAGGGATTGTACAGACTAAATCTAAAATACAGACATACAGCAGAAAAGTTACACTGGGAGGAACATGCTTATATTATAAACTATATTTAAAGGTAGCAGATGGAACTAAGTATCAGAGGGGTAGCCGTGTTAGTCTGGATCTGTAAAAAGCAACAGAGAGTCCTGTGGCACCTTATAGACTAACAGATGTATTGGAGCATAGGCTTTCGTGGGTGAAGACCCACTTCGTCAGACGCATGTCATGGAAATGTCCAGAGGCAGGTATAAATATGCAGGCCAGAATCAGTCTGGAGATAATGAGGTTAGTTCAATCAGGGAGGATGAGGCCCTCTTCTAGCAGTTGAGGTGTGAACACCAAGGGAGGAGAAACTGCGTTTGTAGTTGGCTAGCCATTCACAGTCTTAGATGGAACTAAGTTAATCAGAATACTATCAAGTAGCCAAGAGTTTTGGGAGGGATATAAAGTCAGACTTCAGGTCAGGAACCAACCTCCAGCTCACAGGGTTTAGGGAGAATCTTCCCCGAAGTTTCCCCCATAACTATCCCTGAAGGATTTTCTTATGCCCTCCTCTGAAACATCTAGAATTTGCAAGAAAGAGTGCTTGATTAGCTGGATTTCTGCCACAAAATTCTTATACGGGTAGCTAGTGGCTGGCAGCTTGGCTGAAGTGGCTGGATAGAGAGTGAGCCAGGTCTGGGGGTAGAGAAACAAAACAATAAACTAAAGGAGAATATTCCTATCAGATTTAGTTCTGCTCTACATGTCAAATTTAGGTAGATGCAGATACAGTGCTTAGTTGAAAAATCAACACCCCCGAGCATTGCAGTTATGTCAACTTAACCGTCACTATAGACAGAACTAGGTCAACAAAAGAATGACCTACCTACCCATCACTCCTGGAGGTGGCATTCCTATAGTGATGGGAAAACCCTTTCCGTTGCTGTAGGCTGCATCTGCACTACGGAGATGTAGCTCTGCCATTACTGTCCCCATAGTGTAGACGTGGCTGGATTGGAAGACAAGAGTGATCTTAATTTGCCAGGTTCTCAACTGGCCAGTCCTAGAGTTGAGAAACCAGCCTTTTCTCTTCCTCTTTCTCAGTTTGGAATCATTAGCAGATTTTGCTAAGCAATTTTCCAGGAACAAGAATCCTTTGAGAATACATTAGCACATTCTCCCTTGCCCATGAAGATGAAGGGGGCAGACGGCTGAGGAGGGAGAGAAGATTATATTCAGTCCAATCCTACGGTGACATTGCCAGTAAAAGACACTAACTCACTAGTACACGGACAGCAAATCAATACTAATTAGCCAAAGCAGATCATTCAGCAACTGAAATCTACATTTTTCCATGTCACATTTTGTTCTGTAAAAATTACGGTGTGGAAAATCCTGACCCCATTGAAGTCAATGGGAATTTGGCTGTTCACATCAATGGGTCCAGGATTTCAACCTCCTCCTAAAAAAATATGTCTTATGGTTTTATAAATGCAAAGGGGAATGACCTGGAGTTTGTTTGTACGTAGTCTTTCTTCAGGTTTAACTATTAGGGTTGAATCTATGGAAAGAGTTGCCTCTTTGAGGAAAAAATGAAACTATAATAAAAATGGGTGGGTTCCTCAGCTCTGCTCTAGCTACTCTGTGCTACTCCAGCTCAGAGCGATGATGGGGCGGATCTTCACATGCAGAGCCTCTGTCTTTCTTCCTACAGCTCGTCTACACGAGGGGCTGCAGCCACAGCAGCTTTGGATTATTTGAGGCGCACTCCCTTCTGCAAAGACTTCCTGCCGATCGATGGTATCTGATGGCGCGCGGACTGTCCTGGGGAAGTCTGGAGTAGCTGTGCACTTAAGTCACTACCCCAAACGCGTCATCTCGTGCTGCCTCAGTCAAAGGCACTGGCTACGCTATGAATTTTTCCCCGCCGTTGCTACCACTCACGTTGAGAAGGCTCCAACAATTATTTTAAGCAGCACGAGGCATAAACCCGCTCTGAGCACCTGTTTTTAACATGCCCTCATCAACCTAACCAGAACCCTTGTCTGCATTTCCTATCCTATCTCCTAGAGCTGGAAGGGACCTTGAAAGGTCATTGAGTCCAGCCCCCTGCCTTCACTAGCAGGACCAAGTACTGATTTTGCCCCAGATCCCTAAGTGGCCCCCTCAAGGATTGAACTCACAACCCTGGGTTTAGCAGGCCAATGCTCAAACCACTGAGCTATCCCTCCCCCCATTTGTGCTCCCATGGCGCTGAATCCATGGTCAAAATGGTGCAAAATGTTAGCAAAACCATCCACAACCATAGCAACCTCCTGGGTATCGGATGGGTAGCATCAAGTGAGAGATCGGTTAAAGCCCTCTGCAACGCTTATTCTTGCTCTCCATAAACACCTACATGAAGCCTCAACCAGCAAAGATGGAGATGTAAAAGAGCCCAACAAGTCCAAGAGCATCAATCACCTGACTTCATTGCCATGCACCTGAGAAGACAGACGGGTGGTAATAATTCCCACTTCCACAGTTGAACCTGAAAGAGGATCCCCCACTCCAATATCCATCTGCTCCAGCCTTTCAGGCTACAAGACTGTTTCTCTGTGATGTTGTAAGAACACCACGGTAGGGCATCTCTTTCATCCGGGAAAGTCAGATGATGACTTCTGGGTATATGATCAGCTGATCTGCCACCACACGCAAAGCATGTAACAAAAAAAAAAAAAAAAAAGGGACGCACAGTCATATTATAAACATGTCTGGTCACTGCAAGCGGCGTTTTGTGGCTAATTTGTAGGCTCTGAGCAGAGTTTGGGACAGTACAACTGCTTTTCATTGTCCCTCTACTCTGTCCCTGATACTGAAAATCCCACCTCTGTTACCTCTGTCCAATGTCCTTTGCTGGGTGCATCAAAGACTATTGGAACCTTCCAATTCAGCCCCAAAATTAGAAAACAAATACCACAAACCAGTCTTCATGTCAGTTCATTTTAAAATGCCAAATCTGATTGAAATGACAAAGTAAATTAGGTTGCAGGTAAAGGGAATGGCAAAGCGCTGTCTAGGTTCTTTAATTAACAATTAAGAGATTTGTTTTGTTTTTTGTATTGCAAGTTCCAAATAGCCCTTTAAAAATAAAAATGAAAGCTAACATTATACTTTTGGTGGTTTGATTAATCGATTCCCAAATCACTGATGTAATCATGCAAGGGGTTTTTTTTGGTTTATGTGTTTTTAACACATCTGTTGAATTGATGCTTTCGGAGTGACAAGCAGTGGGAAGTATGCAACCTGGTTTCTGTTAAGCACGGCTTGGAAGCACTAGCGTGTGCCCGTGTGCTTTACTGGCACCTCTTTTAAGCTGCTTTCTTGTTATCCGGAATCTCAGCTTTTGCTTACAAGAAACCCAAGCCAGGCCTCTAGCTGACATGTGCTAAGAAAGCACAAACATGGGAACAAGCATGTAACTGATGCGGAGAGGAGTCTGCAGAAAGAATAGAACAATAAGTCTGCGAGGTGTGAAATGCCCCATTCATGTCAGTGAGGGGTTAAAAAGAGATACCAGTGATGACAATTTCATTGCAAACATGGTTATCTATTTCTTTCCTCATGGAAGCAGGAAGTGGAGGGTTACAGATCTGCACAAGGGCTGGCCAAGCTGCCATCACACCTCAGACTGCAGTGTAAGGTATACCCTGAGTCTAACCAAGTTCTGTTTGCAATCTATTGTGTTGACTGAGTTAACGTGATGGCAAAGCCATGGCCAAGAGAACGGCATGCTTCCCTTTCTGACTGCTTCTCGGCACCCTTGAGGTGACATCCTCTTCATTGGATTCAATTACAAAAATAAATAAAATAACTTAAATTAAGTATAATTTTATCCCCAAATATAGCAACGCTGATAGGGTTCCTCCCACCACTTGCCTGAGGCATTTTAACAACATATTATAATTATTCTCTTTCATGCCTTTTTTCCTTTAGTTTTGTTTTGTATTTAGCAAAGTCTGATATGCGAGCTGTGCTGCAGATGAGGTCATTGTTTACCATAAGATTAGCATACATATCATGATTAGCAATGAGCTTTTCTAAGATGTCTCAATCCACAATGAAGAAGGTCATCACTTGATTCTGGGAGAATTTCGTTTACAATCTGGTCTGCCTGTACCTGTGTGATGGCTCATTTAAAAAGCTAAATCCAGCACTGATACAGCACAGCAAATCATGATTGTACTTGATAAAATCAGGTCATCACCAAATCACCCATGGCAAAAACCAGATGAGAATTAGGTGTGGTTGAGCGCTTCTGATTGGAATCCAAGCCCCTAAAGAGAGGACCTAGAATAAGCTATTCAGACTCATCTTTTGCCATTCCACAGTGATTGATGTATTTCCTATTCTAAGGAGGAAGATACTGTGGTTAACTGCATGTGTCTGGGGATAGAGAAGGGTACATTTTTAATAGCACCCACTGACACATCTCTGAGATGCAACTTCTGATTCCATATGTACAGAGTAGGTGCCAGGTCAGACCTGGAGTCAAGCCAGGGGGTCTTCTTTAAGGAAGGAAAAGAAATATCAGTATGCAAAGAGGGAAAGTGGGTTCCTTGAATATTTGGGTGGGGTTTTCAAAGGAAACAAAAGGGTAGCAGGTGCCCAGCACTCATTGAATTTCACTCCCTTGGTATTACTTGAAAATTCCAGCCCCCGAATTTTTGGCCACCAGTGTAGCTGCATCAGTACAAAATTTTAGCGTAGACAAAAGTTCCAGCGGTGTAGCTCCCATGTTACTGGCGTATGTTGTGTCTATATTGAGGCACCTGTTGCCACATGCCTAAAACTCCCATGGACACTTGGCTCAGCCATTTTCCTAAAGAAAACCCCTTCCTTACTCATCCCAGCAAGAACTGCTGTAAACTCTAGAATTCTGGAGGACAAAACATTACAGTGAAACAATTTTTTCTTTGATAAACCTAATCAAATGTATGAGTCATGCAAGGCAGTGATGTACAAATTGGCTTTAAGCAGTTGGCTTACTTCTAAACACTTCATAAAAATATAAGCACCATAAATTACTCCTCCTGGTAGACCCAGATGCCTAATTGTTATAAGAGTTATTGTAGACTTGCTAAAGGTTAGTGACAAAACTTCTAGGTAAACTGCCATTTGCTAGGAAATCTAGCTAATGAAACTGAACACTAGGAGTGTATGTTTATCAGTCCAAAAAAATCTTCTATAGGATATGAAGGGTTAAAATCCATGTGTGTTTTATATAACAACCTGGTATATGGATTGTGCCAGCTCTTTTCCAGACCCAAAGTCCAGAGTTTGGTCAAGGGACCAGAGGCCTAGCAAATAGTGATTAGCTAAGAGAAAGCAGAATAAACAAGATAACATTGCCTTTGCTAAGATATGCTTGGTCAGTAGAAATGCCAGATGTTGAAGCAATAACTGAATAATTATGTTTCATCCAATGTTTCAAATTGAACAAAGGATCCCTGTTCCTATTGTGTTAGTTTCTTCTGTAGGAAGACGTTCTTCCCACAGATCCAACCTTGAGTTTATGAAAAGTTGGCACATGTCAGTATAAGATATGGCATCCTTCCAGCTCCCTTCCCAGGGACCAATGCCTGCCTTAAATCACAAAGGAGACAATCTTTATTGTCATATACTTTCACTGTTTCTTTGTTTTAACCCCTAGGAATGTACCTGTTGGACAATCAAAGGAGTTGCTTCATTCCTATGGACCCCAAATCAGAATTCAATATATATATTTTATACTAATAGCATTTTATCAAAGTATTAATTAAATGTTAACTTGAGACCATGGCAGAATCATTATGTAACCTGTTAACCATTGGCTAATGTGCTATCTTGTCTTGCGGCTAGACCTATCCCAGGGTGTGGAACTGCCTACCCCGTCACTTTCCCCCGCCCATGAAAAATCCATATATTCCATTGTAATCAATTGATTGACAGTGTCTCTGAGCCTGATAAGCCAGGTGACACTCCACCAGCACTGTGTGTAATAAACTCCTATGCTTGACCTCTACACGGTGTGGATTTATGTTCCTTCAGGATATTAGAGTGCAGCTTAAATTATTACACACACACACACACATATATATATTATGGGTTCAATTTTCAAAAGTGCGTAAGTGCCCAAGGACCTTAAATACCATTTTCAAAAAATAACTTACCTAGGAGCCTATGTTTAATTAAAAATAAAAATGGGACACATAAGTGCCTAAGTCACTTATGAAAATGTGACCTTCTATTCAAATACATCTCCCTATAATCAATACATATTTCCATGTTTATCACACTTCAAGGAGAATATTGAAAAACTGGAGAGGTTTCAAAGAAGAGCTGCGAGAATGATGAAAGGATTAGAAAATGTCTTATAGTGACACGCTCAAGAAACTCAGTCTATTTAGCTTAACAAGGGGAAGGTTAAAGGGTCACTTGATCACAGTATATAAGTACCTATGTGGGGAATAGAAATTTGATAGAGGTTTCTTCAATCTAGCAGGAAAAGGTGTAGCACGTTGAAGCCAGAGAAGCTCAGATTAGAAATAAGGCTCGGAGGTTTTTTGTTGTTTTTGTTGTTGTTTCGTTTTGTTTTTTTTAAACAGAGACAGTAATTAACTAGTGGAATAATGCACTAAAGGTTATGGAGGATTTTCCATCACAGGAAATCTTTAAATCTACATTGGATGCTTTTCTAAGGGTACGTCTATACTTACCTCCGGGTCTGGCGGTAAGCAATCGATCTTCTGGGATCGATTTATCGCGTCTTGTCTAGATGCGATAAATCGAACCCGGATCGATCCCGGAAGTGCTCGCCGTCGACGCCGGTACACCTGCTTCGCGAGAGGAGTACGCGGAGTCGACGGGGGAGCCTGCCTGCCGCGTGTGGACCCGCAGTAAGTTCGAACTAAGATAGTTCGACTTCAGATACGTGAATAACGTAGCTGAAGTTGCGTATCTTAGTTCGAAGTGGGGGGTTAGTGTGGACCAGCCCTAAAAGACATGCTCCAGTTCAGCCAGAGCTATTGGATCTGAAGCAGTAATTAATTCAGGGAAGTCCCAGGGTCTCTGTTATGCAGGAGGTCAGACAAGATGATCACAAAGGTCCCTTTTGAACCTAAAAAAATGTATGAATTTATGAAGACCACAAATGGTAGTTTGGTGGTCCCAAAGAGAGAGTTTCTGGGGGAGTGGTTCTTGGAGGTTCTGTAGCCGTTGGTCCAACATCCACACCTGAATCTATGTATCTGAAGCAGATAAATGTCAATCTATAAAGGTTAGTGCCCTTTGTAAGGTGACATGTTTTAATTTGTGGATGAAATGAGCTTATTTTAAGATTTTGTTTCTATTTCAATTAATTTTCTTGGAAGAGAAAAGAAAAAAATCAATGTGCATGGAAGTTTTATGCTTCACTCAAGTGCACAGGCTGGATATGTTATTTGGTGTATGGTAAAAAGCGTCCTTTTTTGAAACTCAACCTGCTTTGGCATTGTTCATCTTGTTGATTTAAATGTTTCTATTTCAATGTGCCATAATTAAAATGTTAGTGGTCAATATTTCCTTGAAAGCTACTCAAGAAGTTTTAATTCATGTGTAATTGCTTTGTAGATAATGCCAGATTAAAACAATCAAACAGCTGGCAAATAAGGCCTCCATTTGGATATTTTAAAACATATCATGCTCGTCTACTTACTTTAAAATCAGCCCATGGCATTCAGTATTTTACAGATTCTCAGTGGTATTAGGTTGGGTTGTTTCATAATTGCAATGGAGCTAATTCTGCTTTTAGGTACTTCAGTGTAAATCCAAAGGACATCTGTTGACATGGATGGGAAGACATCAGTGTACATTTTGTGTAAGACTATGGCAAATCTGGCCCAAAGCCTTCACAACCAGCACAGCTTCCCTTCAATGCTGATGAGTTTACACAAAGATAAGCTAAATAATGGACTACCGATTTAGTTTGAAATTTCCACTTTAGAAAGGAACTAATTAATATTTGTACTGAACTAATTGCAATACGACCAGCCTGTGGTGCAACTCTTTTTCTTCTTTTAATCAGGACTTTATTTTCAAAAGCTTACTATTAATATGCATTGCTAATAGCGGATGTATATCTGTTAAAGAATTAAACTCAATGCTTTGATTAATACAACATTGAAATACTACAACCACAGCTCCTTCAAATTAATCTGTTATGCTTTCCTTGCCTGCAACCATGCCACCTTCAGCTCTGAGATCTCCCCCACTAAACTGGGTCATGTCTGGGCGACATTGGCATTGAAAGGAAAGGCCGAATGGTACAAAGACGAGGCACTGTCTGTATAAGTCAATACTGAATGCATGCTGAGCTGCTGGAAGTATCTTTCAGAAAAGATGTAAAAACGGAGGTCCCCAACCATTTGCAGTCATTAAAGATTCCACTCTACAGTATGTAAGGAAGAGCTGTTAAGTGTCAGATTTCAGTGTGGCCTAAATTCTGACTTGTGTTCATGTTATCATCTGTACTGCAGCTGCACAAGCCTGCCCACGAGACCCATCAGCTCATCAGGAATACAGGACTTTTATCGTGAGAGTTTCTTTTAGACTTTGTGGACCTGAAAGGTAGACACACACATTTGAAACTCAAAGAGTTACCCAAAATGGCTAGACAGACTTTAAATATTTTACATTTTAAAAAGGTAGTCTAACAGCCCATGTGCCGGCCAAATCTTAGCTGCATGCAACTGGAAAGCGTTTGAGATATTAGGATTTTCAAATCCCAGGTTTATACTGTACGTTTAAATTCTGTACTAAATATTTTTAGATTCACTTGTGAGAAATGCCCATAGCATGTTGGACGGGTGCTATAAACATGAAACAAGCAGCGGAGATTCTAACAGATCTTTCACAACACCAGCCCTACTGGTCAACATTAGAACATCTGGTACATCTAGAAAGTTTTACTCTGCCTGAAACATCAGTGTTTAGTGTGGAGGGTGATTGGACATTTAAGATAAAGTTAGCTAAAATGCGTAAAGGTATACGTTGGCACCTGAGAGAGGAAATTACACAGCAAGATGGAAAAGAATGTATTCAGTTTTGACACCAGAAGTTGGAAATGTCCTTACCAACTACCAGAAGTTATAGCTGGCTAACATAGAATCATATGGAAGTGACCTTGAGAGGTCATCTAGTCCAGTCCCCTGCACTCATGGCAGGACTAAGTATTATCTAGACCATCCCTGACAAGTATTTGTCTAACCTGCTCTTAAAAATCTCCAATGATGGAGATTCCACAACCTCCCTAGACAATTGATTCCAGTGCTTAACCACCTTGATAGGAAGTTTTTCCGAATGTCCAACCTAAACCGCCCTTGCTGCAATTTAAGCCCATTGCTTCTTGTCCTGTCCTCAGAGGTTAAGAACAACATTTTTGCTTCCTCCTCCTTGTAACAAGCTTTTATGTACTTGAAAACTGTTATCATGTCCCCTCGCAGTCTTCTCTTTTCCAGAATAAACAAACTCAATATTTTCAATCTTCCCTCATAGGTCATGTTTTCTAGACCTTTAATCAGTTTTGTTGCTTTTCTCTGGACCTTCTCCAATTTGTCCACATCTTTCCTGAAATGTGGCACCAAGAACTGGACACAAAACTCCATTTGAGGCCTAATCAGGATGGAGCGGAGCAGAAGAATTACTTCTCTTGTCTTGCTTACAACACTCCTGCTAATACATCCCAGAATGATGTTTGCTTTTTTTGCAGTGTTACACTGTTGACTCATATTTAGCTTGAGATCCACTATGACCCCAGATCCCTTTCTGCAGTACTCCTTCCTAGGCAGTCATTTCCCATTTTGTATGTGTGCAACTGATTGTTCCTTCCTAAGAGGAGTACTTTGCATTTGTCCTTACTGAATTTCATCCTATTTACTTCAGACCATTTCTCCAGTTTGTTGAGAGCATTTTGAATTTTAATCCTATCCTCCAAAGCACTTGCAACCCCTCCCAGCTTGGTATCATCCACAAACTTTATAAGTGTACTCTCTATGCCATTATCTAAATCACTGATGAAGATATTGAATAGACCCAGACCCAGAACTGATCCCTGTACAACTCCACTTGATATGTCCTTCAAGCTTGATTGTGCACCTCTGATGATTACTCTCTGGGAACAGTTTTCCAACCAGTTATGAACCCACCTTATAGTAGCTCTATCAAGGTTGTATTCCTCAGTAAAGTCAAGATATACCACATCTACCGCTTCCCTTCTATCCACAAGGCCTGTTACCCTTTCAAAGAAAGCTATTCGGTTCATTTGACATGATTTGTTCTTGACAAATCCATGCTGACTGGTTATTTATCACCTTATTATCTTCTAAGTGTTTGCAAATTGATTGCTTAATTATTTAATCCATTATCTTTCCGGGTACTGATGTTAAGATGACTGGTCTGTAATTCCCCAGTTTGTCCTTATCCCCCTTTTTACAGATTAACCTTTTTCAGTCCTCTGGAATTGCTCCCGTCTTCCATGGCTTTTCAAAGATAATCGCTAATGGTTCAGATATCTCCTCAGTCAGCTCCTTGAGTATTCTAGGATGCATGTCATCAGGCTCTGGTGACTTGAAGTCATCTAACTTGTCTAAGCAATTTTTAACTTATTCTTTCCCTATTTTAGCCTCTGACCCTACCTCATTTTCACTGGCATTCACTATGTTAGATATCCAGTGATTACTAACCTTTTTGGTGAAAACTGAAACAAAAAGGTCATCAGAAGTCCAAGCTCAATTTGCAGTGCCATAGTGTAACAAGACAGTCTGGTTTAGGATATACATAATTTTCATTTTGCTAAGCCTATGGAAGCGGGACCTTTCTAAAGACAGAGGAACGTTTGAATAAACTTGTAACTGCAACGTACATATTATCCAGACACATTTGACAGCAATGTACTTTAACAGAACAACACTTGGTTTACCACAGGAAAATATTCTGCAAGAGAAGATAAAGATTATAGCAGAAACTTCCCTATGCCAGTACCTAACTGACCAGTTTACAAAGTATCCAATTTCCATGATGGATTGCATGAACTGATGGGGCGGGGTATAAGGTGTCTACACATTTATTTCTTCCTCTATGACTGTTTGGAGTGAAAATGGCAATAATCTACCAAGCAGACCACCGCTGGAATGTTATTGGCTTAGTGGAGGGTTACCAAATGACACACTGAAAACCACAGCTCAGCACAGAAACTTATACGTGTGTTTTGCAGGAGCAACACAGATTACAGAAAAGCCCGTAGCTGTATATCTTTGCCTGAATGCTGGAAGGCTATTTGAAAATCCATCAGAACTCTGTAAAATAGTCTATTAAGGATTCTGCAATCCCAACCTCTTCCACCTAAAAAATCCCGAGCTATTAGGCAAACCAGCATAATTTCGGATCAGCCCATCAGCATGTTTGTCAAGCCTTAAAAATAGCAACTGCATTTAAAATTATTTTTAAACATCAGAAGTGAGAAACTCAGTCCCGATAAAACATGGCGTTGGGAGCGAGATGGTGAATTTAAATGAAGCTGTCAGTCACCCTGTCAGTTAAGGAGATGGACTCATATTTCTAAAAAAAACTTTTTTTGGTCTTCCTGACTGATACGGCTGCAATTAACATCTGAAATGCACCTCAGTGTAGCAATAAAAGAAATAATGAGGCCGTGCTCCAATAGCCTGCTAAAATGGCATTCTTTAGATTACCTCTCTGAAATTTCACTTGTCTGCCAAATCTCATCACTCCCCTCATTTATCTACCGACCACTGGCAGCCTCTTAGAGAGCGATTCTCATTCTTCTGGGTCTTGTACTTATAACATAAACAGGTCATGATAAATTCCAGCCTGCTTTCCTCGCACTCTGTACCCAGCAGGGCCAACGATTAAAGTGCCGGAGACCTGAAAAGCACATATTCACTTCACTTTACTGTCATCACCCTCTGGGCGGCTTTTCATTCTTTGGCTAAAAATGGGAGAAGAATGACCCTTCACAACACAAGTGCAGTCAAATATAATGGACATACAAATTGCTCTTTCTTGTTCCAATATATCATTGCTATATAATCCAGTTCATTACTACACATTAAACATGGGCACTTCCAGTACATTCCTGACTTCCAGCTGTTTGCCCCTAGTTGGACTTGTTCTCTTATAAAACTATAGAAGTCAGTGGGCATAAGTATGAATTATAAATTATGTGCAAACAAAGCCAATTTGTAAAGGTTTAAGGGACCAGTAAAGTCAGATATGCAATAGAAGACTGTGGTTTGCTGTAAATAGGACTCATGACCTTTGTATTCTTATGTTTTATTACTCATCCCCCTTTCGTGTCTCAAAAAAAATTCAGGGAACTCCCTTAATGGTAGTTATTTCCTTTCGATCATTGCTAATACACTTTGTCTCATTTATGAAAGGATGCAACATAGGGTAGAAATAGCTGAAGAATGCAGTGGAAAAATCAATCATGCAGCAAAATACTAAGCACATTGGCATTTACACAATTCTTTTTGTGACAATATAGTCATGGTCAGTAGGAGTAGTTCTCGATAAATCCAGATGTTCAGGACCAATTTAAACAGCCTTCAAAATGGCACATAGTTGAAAATTGCTATAAACATCTTGATCATTTGAATTCACCGTGTGTGTCTTTCAAACTGAAAAAATAAACTTGAAATAAAATAAAATGAAATCACCGTTCTGCATTAAAATTTGCTTTATTAAAATAGGATTATTAAGCAGTCATCCTATATAAAAAGTTGTTTAGGTCAATGCAAAATCTCAACAAAAATCTTAACAAACACCAAATGACAAATAGGAAAATCTGAAGGGCATTACAAAAGCATTTGTCAAATAAGTGTTTTTGCTATGACCAGTATGTTTAATTGTAAAGACTCAAGTATCAGAGGGGTAGCCGTGTTAGTCTGAATCTGTAGAAAGCAACATAGGGTCCTGTGGCACCTTTAAGACTAACAGAAGTCTTAAAGGTGCCACAGGACCCTCTGTTGCTTTGTAAAGACTCAGTCACTATGGAGCATGTGAAATTACTATAATGTGGGTGCCCAACTGGCTGGAAAACGATACTCAAAGCGCAGTTATCAATGGCTTACTGTCAAACTGAGAGAACATATCTAGTGGGGTCTCGCAGGGGTCAGTCCTGGGTCCACTACTTAGTTAATACTTTCATTAATAACTTGGACAATGATGCAGAGAATGCTTATCAAATCTGTAGAGGACACGAAGCTGGGAGGGGTTGCAAGCAGGCAAGAGGACAGGATTGAAATTCAAAAGGACCGTGACAAATTGGAGAATTGGTCTGAAATGAACAAGATGAAATTCAAAAAAGACAAGCACAAAGTTCTTCACTTAGGAAGGAAAAAAATCAAATTCACAACTACAAACCGGGGAATAACTGGGTAGGGGGTAGTACTGCTGAAAAGGATCTGGGGGCTATAGTAGATCACAAATTAAATATGAACCAAACATGTGATGATACAGTTGCAAAAAAGGTTAATATTCTAGGGTGTATTAACAGAAGTGCCAGCTCTAGGACATACAGGGCCCTGATTGCACAGCCCTCACTTGTACGGGTATTCATGTGCAGGTTTGGGCCTGTATTTTATGAAGTGTTGTGAGATAATCGTAGCAATGAATTATTTCTTTGGTGCCCTTCATATTCCCCTCATTCATGCTGACAGCCATAATTCCTCCTTGTGATAGACACTGGAACCAACACAGAGGTGCTGTGAAGTGTGTACAATTCAAATAGTCAAAAGCCTGGAGAGAAACAGGGTTCTTCCCTCCATTTTACAAATGGGGCCCTGAGGCACAGGGATTAAGTGACTGATCCAAGGCTGTACAGCAAGTCTGTGGCAGAGCTGTGGACTGAATCCAAATCTTTTGTTCTCAGTCAGGTTCCCTTTCTCCTAGTAGTTAGACATTGCTTTGCAGAGTCCTATGAAGACATACAGATTGATTTACAAATGAAGACATACAGATTGATTTACAAATGAGTAGCTTTATCCCAGTCATGGCACCATGCTGAACAAGGTGAATTAACCACACACATCATTATTTTTAGAACCGCCAGCTTCTGCCAATGTAACCATGCCACTTCCCTTTCACTGCACCCCCAACATACTGTATCTCTGGTCTCTCTTCAATGAGCAGCCAGCATTACCATTTGCAGAGATTAGAAATATTCTAATTTACAAGTTTGACCTCAGATAGGGAATATTCAGAAATCCTCAAATTAAATTTATATTTCTGTCAGGTTGAAAGAATACATTTATCAACATTGGAAGGCTTCTAAATGCCTTCCATCTGCATAATATCTCATTCCACAGCGTCTTCAGAAGACGAGTTTTATTGTGCCATGCACAGGAAAGTGAGGAAGAATGAAAACATTTGGTCTCCTCATATGCTAATGCTTACACTACTGCCTTTAATATATACACATATATATTCTTTATTCTGGTCTTCCAGGCAAATACTCATATCAGGATTTAACCACACCAATGGGCCTTGCAATAAATGAAAAAAAGAAGATCAAATAGTATATATCTGAATATTGCCAGCTATCTTGGATGGAAATTAAAAATGTCATTGCAATAAGAAGGCTTGATTCTCTGCAGACAGAATCAGGCAAATACAAGTCAGAGAGGCGACACAGAGACTAATGAAGCAGCTGAATTATATTTTCAGTCCCTGAATTACGTCTTAATTACTGCAGCCAGGAGAGACTGACAAACATTTTCAGAGAAGTGTGCAGAAAATATGCTTCACATTATACCACTAGAAAGTGGGGGACTCAGAAGATGCACACCATAGAGAGACTAAAGGGACACATTGTCTGTTTGAACAAACCATTAACCACAGGCTTAATTTGCTAGAAGAGAACAGTTAACTGACATCAAAGTTTAGCCCACTCGAACAAGTTTTTTACTTATTTACTTCCTTTGCTCTGGCACGTAAGGGGAGTCCGACCCTCATGATAATAATGGCCTTCACGCAGGGCCCGGCTCCAGGCACCAGTGGAGGAAGCACGTGCCTGGGGTGGTACATGCTAAGCGGTGGCATTCTATCCATTCTTGGGGCGGCACAGTCCGGGCGGCTTTATTCTTTTTTTCCCTTCAGCAGTTCGGGCGGCAGTCCGAGCAGCTTTTTTTTTTTGGCTTGGGGCGGCAAAAATGGTAGAGCTGGCCCTGCCTTCACGATCCCTGCTCCCCACTCCAACCTCACCCCAAACTGTACATCAGGAATGTGCCCAGCGCCATACAGCAGAAGCAAAAAGCCACCTGGGCCAGTCCTGTGGTTGTCATGGCAGCTATGGAATGTGGAGCAGATCCAGAAGAACTGTTGCGTGGACACTGAAGTCACCAAGAACAATGAGCCTTGAATGCTCTGGTGCCACAACCGTGAGAAAGTTGCTCAGTGCAGCTAGGGCCTCTGTTGTGTTTAGGGCTAATTACCACACCCACACCAGCCCCTTCATTTACCACCATCTCATTTATCGTCTCATCCAACTCCTAGATCAGCCAGTGGCAAACCTTCCATCGTTTCTAAGCGGGGAGTGGATTGAGACCTTACTGACAGGGCTTTGATTTGGGGAATGTGGCAGATGTGCATCTCATTGCCTGCTCTTTGGGTCACTGGGAACACAGAGCATGAAAAGGATCATTCAAAAAAAAAATGTCTGCAGTTGGCATGAATTAGATTCTGCTTGGAGCTGATGATCAGACTTTGGGAACACACTATTGGGGTATTCCTTTCATAGAAAACTTTATAGTGTATATGCACTCGGTGCGTAATCCAATCTAAATAAAATCCCACTGCAGCAAATAACCTAGAAATCAGACCTTTGGGACTGTTTCAGATTTTCAGTGCAGCATTTTCAAAAATATTTCTTTTTATAAAACTAATGCATCCGTTTTACCATTTACAACTTCATCTGCATTTTCTGTGTATGCTATTGGCCTCATGCCTAGTTTGTCTTTATTTATGGCACCATAATGCTTCAAAGATCGTGAACAGCTAAGCATCCAAAGACTCTTCTGGGCTTGCTGAGAATGCAGCAGGATACGAACATCACACCGGATGCTCTGTTTATGACATGCAAGGAAAGAAAATAATAATAATGCTGTTGCGGTATTATAGACTTTCCGTCAAACCAATACCAAAAGTCTATAGCAGTCATATATGCTAGCCACAACAAGAAAGGGGGGAAAAATCATTCAGGGGCTGCAGGGACATCCTGAATTATGAAGAGGCAAACAATTCCAAACCCATCTCTCTCTCTCTCTCTCTCTCTCACTCACACACACACACACGTGTGCCTGGTTTAAAGGAATAGCCTTCCATAGACACAGCAGGTGTCTATCTCTTAAACTCTGTGAGGATGTTTACAATGTATAAAGCTAAATGGCTTGTCTAATTTACAAGGGAATTCTTTAACACACTCCTATAATGGGACCTGAAAAACACAGGGTGTCGAAAGGCCGAAACACATGAAATTATCTAAAGTGCCACCATCAGAGTGACTGGAGGAACAGCTCTGACAGCAGCTCTTCGATAATGGCTTTCATCTCCAATGTATGCATAAATCAGATACAACACTATCCTTTACATCTTTAAATTGTGAACTTGCTGTACTAATTGCTTCAATAACTTCAGTGCAAAATGGTTCGACCATGAATCTTTTTTTTTTAACGCTAAGCTCCCTGAATCCTTGACTCTCTTGGGTGTCGGGTGGATGGGTCCGCATCCCAACATTACAGTAAAAGAAAATCAGGTGCTCAAGCCTCCTTATCATTCTGGCAGAGTACATCCTGATCGTCATCCAAACCAAAAATAGCATATGGGGAGAGGGGAACATCACTTCCTCATTCAAATCCAGCATCCACAGGCTATATATAATTATCTATTTAGTGGGGCGTGGGGCGGAGGATAAGAATGGCCTTGCACAGAAAGCAATAAACTGAAAGTAACTTGCCAATTTCAGCCAATTCTCCATCTTCCCATATTTTACTTTCTTTGAAGGTTTGCTGCCTGGGTACCCTTTATTTTTTTAAAATTACATGAAAAACTGACTTCACTGTGCTGCAGCACACACTAAGTAAAGAGTGAATTAGAGCTTAATAGCTGTTGAGGTGTATCTAAATGGAGTAATATTAAAAGGAAAGGCTAAAAATATAGCTGACCGGCCTGGGTGTTCAGAATGCACAGTGTTACATTCCTGTAGAAGTTAAAGTGTAATGCAAAGTAATTCTGCAGTAGCCCAGTGAAATCATCTCCAGGATGTAATTAATTATTGACATCAGGTTGGATTCTGCATTTCCACATTAGGATTTGTGCAGCGGGT
Organism: Terrapene triunguis; assembly: GCF_002925995.2. Lineage (NCBI taxonomy): Eukaryota > Metazoa > Chordata > Testudines > Emydidae > Terrapene > Terrapene triunguis. The sequence continues at coordinate 17,552,706 of NW_020664540.1, read as the reverse complement.
GGAAAATTAGGGGTAAATTTGGACTACTGCGTGCGGAGACTTAGCAATATGACTCCCATTAACATTAATGAGAGAGAGCGAGAGATGCAACTAGGGCCCTAAGAGCAGCACTCAACAGTTCCCGCAACATCTCTTCCCAGACTGACCACGAAAAGCAGTATCATGATCCCAGCATTAAAAGTCTCTGTGTTCCACCTTTATAGGACTGCTCGTCGAGACCAGTGATTGCACATGCTATTAAGGGGCAGATCCTAAAGCAGGAGCAGGGTAGTGGCTTTAGATCGTTCTCATCTGATACGCGTTCTTGACAGCCTAGCATTAGGGCTGGACTATCATAGCTTTCCCGTGTGTCATATACTTGAGGTGGGGGGTGGGGAGAGGAACCGTTTGAACAGACTTTTATCAAAAAGATTTCTTGCAATAGATCCCCCCTTGCAAACATTAGGAGTAGAAATGGTGCCCTCCCATGGGTTGCTGAGAGCAGGTGCAGGGAGCCTGCTCTGCATTGAAGGCTCATTAATTTTCAGGCTGCAGGTCTCTCCCCCTGGCTGACTTCTCAAGCCCAGCTAGTAATCAGGGACAGCCTGATTCTTAGTTTCTGCATGCAATGCCTTTTAAAAAAAATTACAGCTATAGAGAGAGATACACCCCCACAAATGACAGGATACTTTAGCTGACACTTCAGACAGGAAAAAAAATATCTTGCCCTTCTAGAGCACCTTCTTGATAAGAGTCCCTATGCCCGTTACATACATTATTGAAAATAACTCTCACAACACCTCTGCAAGGTAGGTTCATGATCATTATCTCCTCTTTCAGAAGGGGAAACTGAGGCACAGTCAGGAACAGAAGTCAGAACTTTTGACTCCAAGATTATTCACGTGCATGTTGTAACATACACATACATCTGTCTGCACTACGATAACTCCTGCTGTGAAAGCACGTCATTCACTGCTATCCTACTCACCTCGTCAGGAAACAATGGCAACATAACATTTGTTTGGGTTTCATTATTTTTATCCCCAAGTGTTTGCTCTAGAAATGTTCTGTTAAGGCTCTGGCTACCTACCAAGATGCCTTTTTGTCATTCTTTCCCTCTTCCTGAGCGTCCCCATCCAGAGGAATATTTGATGCATACAACGGAAAAGTGTTAAGGCAAAGAACACAGCGTCAATCATTTTAAGCGGAGGGGTGCAGGACACATCTTTTCAGTTCAGGGTAAGATTGTGTGCGATGAATACATTGGCAACATACTGACCTGGCCTCCCCCAGGCTGTCAACTTAGAGAGAACAAGGAAAAAGCAGCAGTAAAACACAGGCAAACAGTAAACACTAGCATTTTTAATGTGCACACTCCACAGACTGAAAACCCAACAGCCCACATTGTGTTTAACTATTCCTACCTACAGGGGCTGGTTCTGAAAACAGATTCACAAGCAGAGACTTCAGTGGGTCTTCATGCAAGAGAAAGAATCTCTGTGTGTAATGTTGTTTTGCTAGAATAGGGCTCTTAATCTTGGCATTAAAGATACATTTCAACACCCACTGTTACCTACCCAACATTTGCCTCTTATACAGCATGCAATATATTCAATATACGCATTCACTAAATCCAGTCAAGAGTGTTTTTCATTCTAAATTCCAAATGATTTTGAAACACCTTTTAGCCAAGGTAAAAACAACAAGGAGTCTGGTGGCACCTTAAAGACTAACACCTTTTAGCCAAGGTGTAACCTTTAAATCTGCCTTCTGTTATTCTGGGTGTGCATCCTGGCCTGGAATGCATAAAGATAAGTGTCGTAAAAGGATTAAGTAAATATGCTCTCAATGAAACAGTTAATACGCCTTTGTTAAAAATCTGGTAAATTGCCCTTCTGGAAAAAGGAATAAAGCTCTGCTTTTTTAAATCATGATGCTCACTTTATACAATAAGCTTCTTCCCTTATAAAGGGAGACCTCCTCCGTGACCCAGGAAAATTTCTCAAGAGGAAAGTACAAAGGCTTCCTCCTGGAGGAGGAGGGGAAAGATTGGAGGTAGGTAATGAGGCACCTTCATGGAGAGGAGCTGAAGTTTATGATGAAACGGCAAATGGGTTTTGGAGAGCTAACAAAAGTTGGCTTCTGTCCATAATTTATAAGCTAGATTTCATGACACACCGGAGAAGGGAGGGGGGAGTGAGATGATTCCACCCAGGCAGAGATACCTGCCAAAAAGGGGACCAGGGATTTTTACAATTTAACACCTGAGAGATCGGGAAACCCAGAGACCAGGGTTGGGATGCAACCTGTATCTCAAGAAGCTTGGGGTAGGGGGAGAAAGCTGTGTCTCCAGAAAATAGCTCTTCAGCACAAAGGCCGTTGCCAGTATAGTAAGTACCTCAACCCTACAGCTATATAGAAAGCAGGAACAAGGAGTTCTTCTGAAATGGATGGCACCGCGGAGACAAAGGACGCAGGCTCGGCGAGCGGTTCTGTGGAGATTGTTTGTCCGACCACGATGGAGGCACAGAAGCGTGCTCTCTCTCCAAGGACATGTGAGAACATAACAGATACATTTTCCTTTTCTGTAGGTTAGGATGAGACAGCCTGTCCAGCTTAATCTGCAGTGAGCTTAAACTCAGATGCAAGACGACTGACATTGAATTCTGTTTTGTTCAATTTTTCCTCTCTGCTTTAATTCTTCAAATAAACTCACTTTACTAAGGGATCTTCTGTGTGTTTGGAAGGGTTAACCCAGCTGTTCCACTGCCGAGAAAGACCGGCACAGGGAGCCACACGCATATGGTCCTACTAGGTGAAGGAGTCTGGAAGTTCAAGACACCCACCCTTTTTTTGGTCTATAAGAACCAAGGTCACAGGAGTCACCCTTGGGAAGGGTTCTTATAGATTCCAAGGCAGAAGGGACCAATGTGATCACCTAGTTTGACTTTCTGTATTAACACAGGCCATGGAACTTCCCCAAAATAAATCCTAGAGCAGATTTTCAGAAAAAAAATCCAATCTTGATTTAAATATCATTAGTGATGGAGGGAGAATTCACCACGATACCCGAGAATTTGTTCCAATGGTTAATTACTCTCACTGCTGAAAATGTACACCTTATTTCTAGTTTGAATTTGTCTAGCTTCAACTTCCAGCCATTGAATCGTGTTAGACCTTTCTCTGCTAGACTGAAGAGCCCATTATTACATATCTGTTGCCCATGTAGATACTGAGGGACAGTAATCAAGTCACCCCTTAACTTTCTCTTTGGTAAGCTAAATAGATCGAGCTCCCTGAGGCTATCACTATAAAGCAGGTTTTCTAATCCTTTAATCACTCCCATGGTTCTTCTCTGAACTCTAATTCGTCAACATTCTTGAACTGTGGGCATCAGAACTGGACCCAGGATCCCAGCAGTGGTCACACCAATGCCAAATACAGAGGTAAAATAATCTCTCCGCTCTACTCCAGGGTGAGTTGCAATAGGTGAAAGGGGAGCCTGGGAGCCATGGGGGAGCTGAGAGACTGAGTGGGAACAGGAGGTACTGGTGGTCCAAATTTCACGTAAGGATATGTTTCCGTGTAGGACTTCTTTATTTCCCAGTGCTCCTGTATGTCTCCAAGACTCCACACACAGTAACTAGTTGGTGGTGGTGCTTTCATAAGCTCAAAGGATGGCTTGTTGAAAGTTAAGAAAACCAGCGTCAATATCAGTTGAGTTCCTCTGGGTCTTAAATGTGAGATACCTTTTATAATGGCCAACAGTATTCGACAGGGGGAATAGGAAGGTGTGTATGACGCGCTCATGTTTTATAAATTGAAGTAGTTTTTAGACTTCTAAAATTTCAAAGCATTGATGTGAGACCTCTTTAAATGGGTATGACCACATGTGCCTTTCATTTCAACATAAAGAAATTAGTATGGTCAGGTGACATCTGTGCTTCCACATAAATGAAAGAGGCCACAATGCTAGAACCAGTCTGAATTCCGTCGTCATGCATCCCAATGCCACTAGGTATTTGCAGCAGTTTGTTGCTCCAGTGTTAAAGCTGTTGCTATACGTGCTCTGACCTAACAACCCTGCTTAGTCAGCAGGGGCTTCGCCTTTTGCTTTATCTGGCTTCCCAATATAGTCTGAGTCCACCAACGTCGAGATTCTTTTAAATTTTAATAAGAATCCAAGATTGCTTTTTAAGAGGCTGCCCGGGGTTTGGGCTGGAATGAAAATAAGGATTCCATCAGCCCTACCCAATTATCTGTCTTTTTAAAGCTCAAACACACGGGCATCACCCACAAAGAGGCTGCTGCTGCTATTTTTAGGCATGCCAGACAAGCGGGAATGCTAAAAGCAGGGTCTTGAATTGATACACTTTGCTAGGAAAGGTGTATGTGAAGGACTCCCTGAGAACGGTCTGATCGGGATTCAGAAATATTGTAGGCAGGTTTGAAACGAACGGAATAAAGCCAGCCCTCTGGGGTAGACAATTATCTGCCAGACTGTATACAATGTAAACCACTCATTCTTGATGAAACAGTTCTGTTCCCTTCAATCCACCACAGGACTTAGATCCCTTGCTATCTATAGAACCATTGCTTAGTTTAACTCTTTAGAGGTGCTCTGTTCACATTCATATTTGTATGAAATACATATTTTACATATGCTGGAGCAGAAAAAGAATAAACCAGCACACTCAGATCACACCAAGTTACATATCAGAATAATAAGCAGGTTAATAACTTTAACAACACCTCCAAATATTATCATGGGGAACTCAAAATAATACAAAAGGAACACGTAGCCCATCCTCCATTTGTGGGGGTGCAGGAATAAGATGGATAGATATTTACCCCGATTTTGCCTATTTCCAAATACGGAGGCTATCCCACCCTTAGGCTCTGATCCTGCAGTGAGCTCTATGTGGTTGAATCACCGTGCCCAGGCAGAGCCCCACTGACTTTAGGGGGCGCCCCCTACAGGCAGAGGGGGTCTGCCCGCACAGAGGTCATTGCAGAATTGGGACGGTCAATAGCTGGCAACAGTTCACGCACACTACAAAACATCTTGCATAAAGCTTATATTAACACCTTGGTGCCAGGAAACTCAGGCCAAAACCAAGCATGGTAATAAAAACCCTAAAGATCAAACATTTATCATAATTGCGAGAATATTTCCCCCTTGTCCCTTCACAGCTGAAATTGCCAACATTATGGAGCAGCAACTGTTTCTTCCCTCATTAAGGTTACAGCCGAGTTTACAAAAGCATCCCAATGTTGCTCTTCTTTCTACAACCCACAGGCATAGGAATCTCTCCCCCAGAACTGGTAAATTAGCTCTAAAACCAAGGTAACATTTTCTATTGCATTTGAAGTCATGTGAACACAAGGGTTCCTGAAGTGTGATATCCTAAAGATAAAGGCGTCCACCAAATTCCAGAAAAATCTTTAACTCGCTTGACTATTTTGTAGCAAACAACAAAACACAGAAGAGAGTTTTGTTTTAAAACCTAGTTTTGTGGCACGCTCCAGATCAGATCTAGTGCACAGGACTGATGATTGGGTGATTAAACTCAAACTATAAACATTATTAAGATTTTAAATAGCAACATCGAGATGCCTCATTGGCTCAGACAAGTTTAAAATAAAACATTTGAGGATTTCTGGAGCACCCCGCTTTCTTTATGGAAGTAATGAACAGATTTGCACAAGAGCTCAGCTGTCATGAAAGCACCTAGGCCTCGAACCTGCAGTTGATTCCATAGATGGTTCTCTTGCCTTCCCCACACCCCGCAGCAGTCACTACCACTGGATGTGGGTGCAAGATAAGTGATGTAGGCACATTTCCCAAAGTGCTCAGCATAGAATCATAGGACTGGAAGGGACCTCAAGAGATTTAGTCCAGTCCCCTGCACTCAAGGCAGGACCAGCACCATCTAGACCATCCCTGACAGGTGTTTGTCCAACCTGCTCTTAAAAATCTCCAATGATGGAGATTCCACCACCTCCCTGGGCAATTTACTCCGGTGCTTAATCACCCTGACAGTTAGGAAGTTTTTCCTAATGTTCAACCTAAACCTCCCTTGCTGCAATTTAAGCCCATTGCTTCTTGTCCTATCCTCAGAGGTTAAGAACAACAATTTTTCTCCCTCCTCCTTGTAACAACCTTTTATGTACGTGAAAACTGCTGTCATGTCCCCTCTCAGTCTTCTCTTCTCCAGACTAAACAAACACGATTTTTTCCAATTTTCCCTCATAGCTCATGTTTTCTAGACCTTTCATCATTTTTCTTACTCTTCTCTGGACTCTCTACCAATTTGTCCACATCCATTTGTGAGCATTCGGCAGCTCGCAGTGGTCTAAAAACCTTGCCCCAACTCTCCAGCCCCTTTTTTTGTGGAGACACGCATCCCGCATCAGCCAATCACTGGGGAAGACTCATCAGGGGGAAAAGGAGGGGGAAAATCATCAGGGGAAAAATCCCTCCCAGCCACAGCGCTGCCATTCAAAGAATCTAAACAGGCTCATGGGGGGCTGATCAACCTTTTGGGGTCCTCAGGAATGAGCAAGCCTTGCTGAGGGTGGAGGGCAGGGTACTGAAGGGCCTCCCTGAATCTCGGAGGTATTGGCATGAAGACCTCATTCAGCTTGTGGGCCCTGAGCAAACCAGATTCTTTCACTCCTGTATCTATAACAAAGAGTCACCTTCTTAGTAATGGCAAAACTAGGATGCTTTATTCTGACTTGGACCTGGTGTTGAAATTTCCAGCAATCCCATGTGGAGTACCTTGTGGGATTGTCACTATTATTCCAATCAGTGCTCCAAGTGCTAATGGACTCTTGAGCAGACTGGAATGTGAAAAGAAAAATTGGGAATTTTTACTTTTCATCCAAATTTTGTTCCTATCAACATTTTCCATGCAGCTTTGAGACACACATCGCTAGCAATTCAACAGCAGAGACATGCAGCCAACCAAAAAAACAAAATGCTCTTGCCCTTTCTTCAAGAAACAACTTGTTCGCTGTACAGATACAGTGGCTTTTCAAACTTTAAGTCATAAGCAGACACTTTCATTTAGCTCTTAGAAATATCCAAAGCAACATGTAACCCACATTAAAATAGTGTGGCTCTGTCTCCCTCTAGTGGCTAGACTACACAGAGGATTATGAGCAGTGCAAGTTGGGAAATAGTTTTGTTGGGGTGGGGGCACTTGCCCATGTAAAATTTCAATAGAAACCAAAATCCTTCTGCCCAGTTTTTGTCTGAGACATGTTTTGTTGGGGAAAAAAAACAAGATTGTTTCTGGTTTGGGCCTGAAATTCCTTTTTCAGTTGCTGAAAAAATCCAAAACCACACAAATTGTTTCCCAAGGTACTGGGTTAATAACAATCCCCCCCCCCTTCAATTTTGACAAAAATGGACATTTTCCACAAAAATTTCCATGTAATTGAAAAACCAAATTTGCTATCAAAGTATGCTTTGATGGAAATTTTTCGACCAACTTTACTTGAGTCTTCTACTGGCTCTGTTCTAAAGGACCTGGCATTTTACAGCTTAAACAGAAGAGGCTCATAGATCCAAAGGTTCCAGGTTCAATACCCCGTGGAGGACCTAATCTACAATGCCGCTACAAAGGAGCAAAGAATTGAACGCAGAAAGTTGTAACTGCTCAATGATTGTAAAGTATTTTAGGTACCTTAGCTGTGAAACTTCAGACTTTCATTATTTTGTTTTTCTTTAAAATTTTCATTAGCTCTGAGTTTCCTGGTTTTTTTAAATCTAGGTTCAATCCAGATTTTGCATCTTGAGCCTACCTCCATAGTTGTCTGCTCAGAAATATTTGACCATAAAATAGTTGTCAGAACACCGACTGGTTTATCATGCCAAATCCTCTGGAACTTAATCATGGCCAAGACCTAAAGACATAGTCAAGAAGCATGACAAATTCCCAAGCACAAGAAGTGGAATGAGATGTAAATAGACCATAAATAATAGATCTCAGTAAATCCAAGAAGAAAATGACAGCTAAAACAATTTATAAAGAGGATGAAGAATCTGATCCTCAGATCTAACCTCAGTCTAAGTCAAGAAGGATCCAAACTTCAAAATTACAAACATTTCCAAAACAACAGCTCGAAGAGCACTAACTATATGTTTAATGCAAGGCCAGGCTTTCATGTTAGTTTTAGGCACATTAATTAAAACGAAGAAATTCAGGAAATTCCAATTGATGGATATTAAAAAGAGACCTTAAGTCACCCTCATGTAATAAGACTCAAATATTTCCCTATGCGGTTTTCAGCAGCTTGCTACCTGTAGCTGACCTCAGTGATATACCCCTAGGCACTGTGTATATGGAAGATTCTGGGGAAGCGGAATATGTATATAAGGGCATGTCGACACTAGAAATGTAAGTAGACCTATGGTAGGTCAATTTACAACCAACACAGTAATTGCTGTTGTGGTTCGTGCCCACACGGCCCTCTCTCTGTCGGTGGTGTGCATCCTCACCAGGAACGCTTACTCCAACTTCAGAGGGGCAGTGAGGGGGACTGAGAGCCTGAGCTGCCCCCTGGGATCCCCGCTCCTAGGAGCCTGGCTGCTTCCCGGAGCCTGGCTGCTCCCCGGGGCTCTTGGCTCCCTGTTGCAGCCGGGCTCCTGGCTGCAAGCTCCACGCCCAGAGTCCGACCTGCTCCCAGGGGTCTCAGTCGGCCGCTGGGCTCCCTATGGGGAGCTGGGAGCCTTCGGGCAGCTGCCAGGCTGCGCCTACCCAGCTCCCTGTTCCCAGCCAGGCTGCGCCTTCAGCTCCCTGTGGGGAGCCCAGGGGTTGGCGCGAGGCTCCCGGGAGCCGCCTGGACTCCAGGGGTAGAACTCCCTGCTGGGAGCCCAGCTGCGGTGGGGAGCGGAGAGCTGTGGGGAGCAGCCAGACTCCCAGGGGGAGCTGAGAGCCGGGGCAGGCAGCCAGCCCCCAGTGGTGGGCAGTGGGGAGCCAGGAGCCTCCAGGAAGCACCAGGCTCCAAGAGGGGAGTGCGCAGCCTGGGTTGGAGCAGGGAGCTGGGGGGGGGGGACTGGGCTGGAGCCCCCCCACCCCGGTGACAGCCCAGCTTTCTCGTCAATTGGACTCGTGAAATTGACAAGAATGACAGCCAACAGCCAACGTAATTAGCAGCGTCGACATGGACGCCGCGTCGCCCTAACCACACCGACATAAAGCCCGGCGCCTCTCGGGGAGGTGGAATTATTACATCAGCGGGAGCAAGGCTGCAGTGTGAACACTAACGCCACGTTGACACCTCCACTTACGTCAGCAACATTTATGTTGCTCAAAGAAAAAAAACCAACAACCCCTCAGCAACGTAAGTTTCGCCAGCATAAGCGCTCATGTGCACTGCTGGTGGGAGAGCGTCTCCTGCCAACGTAGCTACCGTCCATCACCAAGGTGGTTTTATTATGTCGACGGAAGAGCGCTCTCCCATCAGCACAGAGCAGCTGCATCGATACAGCTGTGCCGCTGTACGCTTGCTAGTGTAGACACGGTCTACGTGTGTGCGTGTACGGATGGTACTTAGCACATCAAGTAGAAGGTGTTATATATGGTTATTAAGCAAGGTTACCAACAGTCATTTGGCCTACTGGACTCTGTAACAATCTGTAATAAATGAACAAATTATTAAAACAGTGTTTGTTGTAGCCATGTTGGTCTCAGGATATTAGAATGACAAAGTGGTGAGGTCCAGTAAAAGATATGACTTCACTCATTCTGTCTCTCTATTTATGAAAACACCTGTTACTCCTTTAGGAACAATTTATAAATTCACCATTGATATAAAGTGTAACTAAGCTGGTGAATTAAACAAGGCACATCAGTAAACTGAGTGAATTAAAGAGTGGGCTAACAGTCTCTTTAGGGCAGGAAAACCTATTGAAAAAGCAGTTTACTCAGATTTTAAAAACTGATAACTAACCTAGCAGCATGTACAACTGGTCTTCTAGAACTGCAAACTATCCTACCCTATGTCAAAAAGCGATAGGGTGCTTTTATTGCTGATGAAATCTGATCATGAGAGTCACACATCTTGAAATCTTATAGAGGCCGATCGGCTTATTTTTTTAAAGGGTTCAGTAAAAGGAAAAGAAAAAAAACCTGTCACTAATTTGGAACCCTGCTGTCCTTTTAAAAACCATCTTTGAGACAATGCCTCTTACGTTATAGGATCCTCCAAATGTTCACTGCAAGGACCTTCTCCTTTGAAGTAGTAAAAAGAAGAGACTTTGATCCTGCTTTCCTTATCCTGCGGTCTGTGTAAATGTATGTGCATTAGGCACTCAAAACTTTCCACTGTGCCATGGGCAGGTACAGCCATACTGCGTATATACACAAATGCAGGGGGAAATCTCACTAGACATCTAGTGGGAAATGCTCTATCCAGTAATGAGAAGGGACTATATTTCACTTCTGTGACTAGTTTTGTCTTTGTAGCTGGGACATATGCAGGTCAGATCCGCATTTGCTTTTCTGTTAGCCCAATTCATTGATTTTACTGCAAACTCCCAGTGTGAGGAAATGGTCAATTCCATTCCCCATTCGTTGCCTTTGTTCCATGGCTCTGGCGAAGGGGTTCGGAGACCCGATCCCTGGCTGCTGTGTCAAGCAATGTAACATATCCCAAGTTCTACTGGGCACTCACTTTCCATGAGCATGTGTGGTGTGTAGGAAATACAGTACTACTGCTCACTTGTAAAACTTACATAGACCATTTGGGAGAGAGTTTCAAAGGTACAAATTGGCCCCTGACTCCCTTTTATAGCGTTGCAAGTTTTCCCCTAAAATCTCATAGACCACTTCCTTTGCCTCTGGGCTCATTTTGTGCGGATAGTAAGAGGTTTGGGCCTTTATTGGTATTTGAGGTTTATTCATTTTTGCTCACTTCACTTGATTCAGCACAATAACTATTTCTGGATACAGTTTGTATAAACAATTGTATTATCCACAACACTTCATGGGGCTGTATTGTGCAACAGAATTCATAGAAAGAAGACTCATTAAGGTCTCAACATGGTTTTTTTTTAAATTATGCGTTCAACCTGGAATACGCAGAGGTGCCCTGAGAAGGGCACCATTAACTAACAACAGTGGAATCTGGAATACTGCACTTGCTGCAGGCAACTGTTGATGTGTCAGTGGCATTCCCTGTACGTGTGGAGAACACAGAAGCATTGGTAACTGGGGAGTGGTGAGTGACTGCATGCACTCAGAGCATATCCTGATAGCAAAACTTCCCTTCCCAAGGAGCTCCATCAGGTCCTAACTAATAAATGTGTCTCGTCATAATACTGTTAACTTTTTTCAACGCAAGAGTCTGAACTTGCAACCCCTACTCATGTGAACAGCCCCTTGAACATCAATGGGAATATTCACAGTGAATATTCCCATTGATGTTCAAGGGGCTGTTCACATGAGTAGGGGTTGCAAATTCAGACTCTTGCGTTGAAAAAAGTTAAGATTACTTGCAGGAGTTAAGATTACTCGCAGGAGTAAAGGCTACAGAACTGGACTCAGAGTGTTCTCTCTAAACTACATTGCAAGAGTTTGCGTGTTTGTAATTTGTCTGGGGCTCCCCACTTCCTTAGTATTCCTTGGTCCCCTTCACACAGTGCCAGACAGTAGAGGAGGTAAACGGAAACTCTGATAAGAGCTCTGGGAGCTGTTTACTTACAGTACACATCCACTCGGATTGATTTTATAGCTGGGGAACCCAAACCATTCTCCGCCTTGCAGTAGTAGCGGCCTCCTTGGTGTCGCTGGATATTTGTAATCCTCAGAGTTTCATTGAAGACACTCGAGTCTTGGAATCTGTCAGAGGCACTTCCCGCTGTTTTGGTCCACCTGATCTGAGCAAGCATCGAAAAAGATTGTTACTTTAGGTTGGCTGTTTGTAAAAATGAATGCAGTACAGCTGCAGAGATTCCTCTACAAACCTGAGAGCAGCATGGGCCCTGTGGCGATGAGAAATCAAAGTGAGGCCCGTTTATTGCAATACATACCAACGCGCTGGGGTAGCGGTCTGAGAACTACTACCTCGATCCAAAGTACAATTTGCCTTTTTAAAGCCGAAAACCGCAATCATATTACACGTTACTCTCCTATTCCTGTCAATGACGTGTCTTTTTGGTGGTTTCCGATACTGTCATTTCTTTGCCTCATTTGGGGTGCCTGTTACTTAAATGTTCCAGGCAGGGTACAATTACATAATGGGGTATTTATGCAATTGGATTGGGGGGAGGGGGCATGATTAGTCAGTTTAGCCAATTACTGCATTGCTTATTGCTTCACACAAGCGGTTATTATATTTTGCCAGCCATAAACACCCACTTTATTATTGCTGCAGCTGGGGTTTTTCGTTATTTTCCTCTCTCCCCCCCCCCCCCCCGGTCATAAACTTTGACAGTTACTGGCAGAGAACATGACACTTAGTTTGGTTCAGGCCTGTGGCCTGCAGGGCGGGCCTATGTCGATTTAAAGCCTAAACTAATAGGGCTGGCTAGATTTTTCCCCACAAAAGAATACCAGGAGTGGGGTCCTGGAACTAGACTATGTTAGCAATCGCTGATTACTCTAGTTAGAAATACCTTGTAAAGAAATCTATCCTGCTGGTGAGGGATATATGTGATGACTCAACCACCAGCAGTAACACATCTGCTTAAATAGCTGCAGAAAAACCCTCTAGGAGCAGAATTAAGCAGAGCACCTCAGGTCTAGTTCTGTGCTGTTCTTTTCAATAGCTGAGGCAATTTGATACTGAATTTATTTTTTGTATTGTTCTGCCTAGGTTTATATATAAAAATATTTTAATGTGCCAAAGCACTAGTTATAATGGACACATTTTCCGAGATTTTGAGCCCCTGCAGCTCCCATTCAAGTCAAATTAATGAAAATCAGACCACACATTTCTATTTGGAAACATCTTAAAACATAACAGAAGCCTCCAACTGCTTTTCAATAGCCATATCATAAACAGCGTCTTACAATTTCAGGCAGCTGTCTATACCTGGGGGCGGGGGAGGAGTTAAAATAGTTACTTGGCTTTTTTTTTTTAAAAAAAATGGTCTGTTCCAATAATTAGAATTTCTCCTACATCAATAATTATTTTCCAAAAATGTGCAAACTTTTCAAAGCGAACACGTCTGTTAAACTGCCAACACAGTTGGAATGCCTATAACACTCTATTACGAACAATGCAGTTCTTTTCAACACAGCTGTGCACAACAGAATCCGCTCTGGTAATGACACAGACAGTTGCTATGGTACGACTCAGTTAAAAGTTTGTACAATTGAATGAAACATGCATTGAAAATACTTGAGCAAGTTGCAATGGCCGCACTTCACAGCACAAGAAAAGGGACACGTTCGGCCCAACGTTCCGTGACATTAAACCAGTTGGACACCAAGTCGCTCCACTGACTTCACAGCTACGCTTCAGTTCCAGCGGTGCCAAGGATTGGCCTAGTTATTTTGTGAACGACTCTTCCATCTCACATTCAACAACGATGCAAAGTTTCTGTTGGAATTACAAGTCGAACGAAACAGTTTCTTGCTAAAAAGCAGACCTCTGGCAAATGCCACTTAAAGGAAAATGGTCTCAATAGTGTTTTCTCTTGCTGAGTCTCTGGCTATCTCTACACAGCTGTTAAAGGGACTTCTTTTTCAACTAGCGGTGAACGCCAATGGAAGAAGGGACAGGATCCCTAGCCTTATGGACAACACATTGCAGAAGTAGTGAAGTAATTATTGGTAAAATATCCTGCTGGGCATGCTTGTTAATGTGGTTACAGTTAGGTTGTTATATACTGGAAAAAATTAAATGCCTCATTCTGTGACCCATTAATGATGTTGAGTAGCACATTGTTGTTGTTTTTATGTATATTACAGAACATCTAGAGACCCCAGCCAAGCTCGAGGGGCCCACCCTACGAGGCGTTGTACAGATAGAGTGGCCTGGAATGCTTACCAGATGAATAGACAAGAAAGATGTAGGTACAGAGAGTTGAAGTCACTTGCCTGGAGAAGCACAGCAGATCAATGGCAGAGCTAGGAAAAGAAACCAGGGTCCAATGGACTAGATTGTTTCTCTCTGAACGACACCATTATCCATGGACTGCGGTGTCTCAACAGCACCTCTTCTGTGCCTCCTACTACAGCCCATCATGAAGAGCAGTTCACTATCCTCCCAACCTCACGCACCACAGGACAGGAACGGTAACTCTAGTGGTCTCCCAAAACCTCCTTGAGCATCCTTTCTCCCCACTCCCCAAACACACACACACACACACAGAGTGCATCAGTAAGAATCTGGTCCCCAATTAATATTCAACCAGTTCTATGCCTTCCACCATTGTGTGGTATGTGAGCATGATTTTCATTTGAAAAAAATACATGGAAACATGCTAGGTCCTGCATTGCTGGAACTTTGCCTATTTATCCACCTCTTCCAGCAGCTCTGAGCACCTTCGAAAGTGATGCCATTAAAAAAGAAACAAACGTTTCCTACTTTCCCATAGGAACTTCTCCCTGAAAATTACACTGGTCCAGAAGCCACGACAGGCAACACTCAATCCTGGACCAAAACCAGGTTTGAAGTCCCACATCTTCTGATCCATTAGGAACCGAAATGGGAACTTATATCTATTTTTCTCCCCCTGGAAGGGCTGTAGGCTTGGACTCCAGAAACTGGAGTTAGACAGAAGAATAAAATTTTGAAAGATCCCCAAATCATTTTGAATCTCTTTTATAAAATACACAGGATAGTCACAATATATGATGGTGTAGCATGCATGCAGGCATTACATTCTTTGCAGCTGATCTGCATAACTCAAACATAGCTGGACCACTCAGGAATAAAGCAAATACCTAAAACTTTCTATCTACATTATTCTGTCTTTGTGTGAGAGAAATGCCATTACCACAGCTATATTTACAAATATTAATATGTTTGCATTTCTACTGTAAAGCCCTGGCTTCGGGGCCTTTTAAGTCATCCATAAAAATGTGCTCCGGGTTAATTTTGGTGTACGGAGTGTGCAGAAGGTTGCTGTCAAACTTTAATATTTTAAAAAAAAAATTAAAACTAAGCATTGGTTTAGTGTTAAGGTAACACAAAAAGGAGAAGACAGTCACTGAATCTCCTGCATGCTTTATTATTATTACTGTTATTGTTTGAACCAAAAATTGCCAGGCTGTTGTGGATTTAAATTAATTGTTTTATATTTTTTTCTTATATTTTAAAAGTAAAATAGAAAAATGTATCGAACAAATAGATGTTTGTTCTTTAAGGGGAAATATTTTTTTTCTTGAAAAACTCAAAAAGTTGGTATTTACTCCATCGAAAGAATCCGTCCCAGAATATTTTTTTTTAAATCGTTCACTATTGTTACAATCTATCTAATCTTAGAAACAACATGGCCCAGTCTATGATTCCTTTATCCAATCCGTCCTCCAACCGCATTTCACAGCACTCTGACTTTTGATGGCCAGCACTAGCCCCTACAAGTGGATTTTCAGTTTTATGAGGCTCCCTCACTTTGGGGGTTAATATGAATGGTAGTTTTGGAGATGACCTCTACTTAGCAAGGAGGAGGATCTTCCTAAGAGAAAAAGGTGTAAAACAGCCAACCGGGTCCTCTCGCTTTCAAGTGAGAGCAGCTCTGGGGGGAAAAGCCCATGTTTACATTGCAGTTGATTTAATCTCAATGCATTATTCACATTGGCTTTAGCTCAGTGTAAATACTACAATGATCTGATTCCAATCAATATAATATTATTTATTGAGCTCCAACGCTGCAAAAAATACGACTAATGCACTAATGAAAGCAAATGAATACAGCAAAATAAGAGGACTGAGCCTAGAGGTCTTCCTCAAGCATAACTCCCCTTCAAGATCGACCTATGCTTCTTCGGTTCACTGGCCTAAGCTGAAAAAAATAAAATTTGTTTCAGGTCAAACTAAACATTTTGGGTCAAATGAAACACTTTGGTTGCCTCAGGTGACTTTGGGAATAATTTGTGAACTTTCTTGGTTGATCCAAATCTGCATTTTTTTTGGAAAAAAAAGTTTCATTTAAAAACTTTTACCCAGCTCTAATTATAGTAATTTAGGGGCTGTAGTACGGGGCCTGGTACAGTCAGTGAGTGATATGCAGAATGTCATTGAAGTTCTTGCCCAATATCCATTGAATAAAAGCCCTTTCATTGATTTCACTGGGCATTGGATCAGGCTCTAAATACCATGTGAGAAAGCTATCCGCCATCACCGTTCCATATTTCATTCCCATAGTATCTGAGCCCTCACAATTATTAATGCCTTTCTCCTCTCAGCACCACCGTGAGGTGAGGTGGTGCTTTTATCTCTCCACACCTCCTGTGAGCAACTGAGATGTAGAGAGACTAAACAGCTCACCCACGGTCACAAAGGAGGTGCATAGTGGAGCGGGGAATTAAACCCATATTTCCCAAGTCCCAGGCTAGCCCTGATCATTTTATTCAAGTGTTCAGACCGTTCCTGCGTTGAAAATTTCCAGCCAATTGCTTTTATTGCTTAGTGGATATTAGACCAATATTTTCAAAAAATTTAGCCTACGGAACGTGATTATTCATCCAAAACCACCCTGTGACTGTTTCTTATTCAGAATTTGTTTGAAAATTTCCATTGTCTCCGGATTGGAGCAGAAATAATACCACGTGAATTGTGTGACCAGTCACATAGCATGAATGAAGAAATATTCAAAGAAAACAGCTTGCGAACAACCAACGGGCTAAAGCTATTCTTTTTCATAATGTGGCCTTTTATTGAAGTCACATCCATATGTCATGGCTTATACAAATCAACTAATAATGCATGTTAATACATAACACACATACATTCACCTACTGCATTAATCTTGGCCTATTAGGGTGAAATTTTCAAAACTGCTCAGAGTTGGCTGCTCATGTCACTTTTGAATAGCTTACGTGTTTGTTTTCACAAGATTCTGCTCTTTATTTGTCATTCAGAACTCCAATAAAAGCCTCACCGTGAATGCTTATTACTAAGTAGGACATTAGCAGAAATCAGGGCTGGCTTATGATTGATTCACTTTTAAAGGTAGGTAAATTCATAATGAATATTTGTAATGGACAGTTCAATTAACTCTACATAGACCAATCCATTGAGCCGTCAAGACCTTTGCTAGTGTTTTAATGGTTTGAGCAGATACTGCGAGAAGTTCACAGTTATGATCCAGTGTATGGTTTCTGTCTTCAGAGTAAATTGCTTTTCTGCTTTAACTATGATTCCTTGAAAAGCAGGTTCTCATCTTGTTTAGTAATGGATGGGTCAGGGTAGTTGAACTAAACTGATACACGTACAAAATACATTGGATAGCACAAAACTGTTCTGCTGATGGGTCTGTTTTTACAGGTTTCATCTGAATAATCTGCTCCCGTAGTTTTGGCTTAGGAACTAAAAAGAAAAAGTTGATTCCTGTCAGCTATTTCCACATAACAGATGGCCAGTCAGAGAGCAGCATCAAAACATATTTTCTTTATTTATTCGGAAAAGGAACCTTAAGAATTAAGGAATTGTTTTGGGGCAGTTCTCTGGCCTATGTTATGCAGGTCAGACTAGATGATCACAGTGGTCCCTTCTGAATTTAGAATCTATGAAAGAAACGCAGAGGTTTACAGACCACAATGCATTGCAGAAGTATTGGCTCAAACACTGTATTGCCTCAAAAGGACCTAAATGTCTTTCCATTATTCAAAGCACATAGTCTGCTTGGTCAGCATCAATGGATTGGTTTTAAACCACCATTCAATATATCCAATAGATTTCACAATGGATTTATTTTTCTTCTCTCCAAGAGATCAGAGGGAAAGGAGAAGTTTGGCAATCACTTTTTTACATTGCAAAACGGAAACCTCTGTTAAGCACCAACTGCAAATATATAAAATAATCAAAATAAGGTTATCCCACATGCTCAGTGAGGAATCACGTTGGAATGGCTTGTAGACATCCTACTCTCACTTCCATGAGAATTTTATGATAAGGAAATCTCTTAGCCACCCTCCCACCATTGAAATCCCTGCCTCAGAACAAGCAGCCTTTTTGCATGCACACAGTCTGGAGTCAGCTGGGGGAGAGGCCAACGCATAACTTCCTCCTCCCCTCCCCCCGAAAAAGGATCTCAGTATAATGTAATTGGAATGGATGGGGACATTTGTCACACCAAGATTAATCTGAACCTTTACAAACTGCCAGGCTTCTAATTCCAGATTGTTTTCTGCCTTGCTGACTGGATTATTTTTGCTTTCAGTTAAAGTTCTGGGTGATGGTTCTCGATCTGACCCATGAGTCGTTTGTATTTTCCGTAAAACACCTGGGCTTTCACTCAGATGACTCCTCTTTGGCTTCATTTAGCAAAACAGATTCAGAGAGTAGCTGCTACAACCACAGGGCAGGAAACTATAAGCCACAGCTCTCAGGACAGCAAGCTTTCCAATGCATTTCTCCCCTACTCTCCTGCTGATAGACTTCCATTTTCTCTGCCTTTAACACTCCCATTCTTGAGACTCCACAGCTGGCCTATAAGGTGGATAGAAAGCTGGCTAGATCGTCGGGCTCAACGGGTAGTGATCAATGGCTCCATGTCTAGTTGGCAGCCGGTATCAAGCGGAGTGCCCCAAGGATCGATCCTGGGGCTGGTTTTGTTCAATATCTTGATTAATGATCTGGAGGATGGCATGGACTGCACCCTCAGCAAGTTTGCAGATGACACTAAACAGGGAGGAGTGGTAGATACGCTGGAGTGTAGGGATAGGATACAGAGGGACCTAGAAAAATTAGAGGATTGGGCCAAAAGAAATCTGATGAGGTTCAACAAGGAAAAGTGCAGAGTCCTGCACTTAGGACGGAAGAATCCCATTCACTGCTACAGATTAGGGACCGAGTGGCTAGGCAGCAGTTCTGCAGAAAAGGACCTTGGGGTTACAGTGGATGAGAAGCTGCATATTAGCTTGCTAACAGCATTTTGGGCTGTATAAGTAGGGGCATTGCCAGCAGATCAAGGGACGTGATCATTCCCCTCTATTCGGCATTGGTGAGGCCTCATCTGGAGTTCTGTGTCCAGTTTTGGGCCCCACACTACAAGAAGGATGTGGGAAAATTGGAAAGAGTCCAGCGGAGGGCGACAAAAATGATTAGGGGGGTGGAGCACGTGACTTATGAGGAGAGGCTGAGGGAACTGGGATTGTTTAGTCTGCAGAAGCGAAGAATGAGGGGGGATTTGATAGCTGCTTTCAACTACCTGAAAGGGGGTTCCAAAGAGGATGGATCTAGACTGTTCTCAGTGGTACCAGATGACAGAACAAGGAGTAATGGTCTCAAGTTGCAGTGGGGGAGGTTTAGGTTGGATATTAGGAAACACTATTTCACTAGGAGGGTGGTGAAGCACTGGAATGGGTTACCTAGGGAGGTGGTGGAATCTCCTTTCTTAGAGGTTTTTAAGGCCTGGCTTGACAAAGCCCTGGCTGGGATGATTTAGTTGGGGATTGGTCCTGCTTTGAGCAGGGGGTTGGACTAGATGACCTCCTGAGGTTCCTTTTAACCCTGATATTCTATAATTCTATGGCCTCACTCTTCCAGCCAAGGCATTCAGATACCTCAGTGATGGATGGTCATCATAGCTTCTGATTCCCCCTCACCTAGTCCCATCAATTGGTCTCAATCATTCCTGATCTTTTCCTCCAAGCATTTTGGTCAAGCATGTCTTCCAAGCTCACACCAACCTTCTTCATGTCCTCCTTCAGCCTCTCAAACCGCCTTGTTCAAGGTCTTCCTCATGGTCTTTGTCCCGCAACTACTACCTCTTATACTCTCTGGCCAACATATCCCACATTGCGTCATCTTACATGACACAGCCATCTCAGACAACACTCCTTCAGCTTTGTTGTGATGGGGGCTACCTGCATCATGGCTTGCACTGCATCATGGCTCGTATGGGGTGTGTGCGCCATATAAATACCTAAACTAGTGGTTCTCATACTTTTCTGTACCATGACCCCATGTTACAACAGAAGCTTCAAGACCCATCTAATCAAAGAAAGGGAGGATGACCCCAGTCCACAGTTTGAGAACCTACGGCTGAGTGGATACACAACTGGACAGAATTGCCTCTGGAAAGAGCAAGGGTATGTCAACACTGGGGTGTGACTGCAGCTCATCTAGACATACCCAAGCTAGCTTGAGCACTGGTAGTAGAAAAGCCAGAGTGAGACAGGCTTCAGTGCAAGCTGGCCACCAGACTAAGTAGCCAAGGTTCCGGGTGAGTTTGTACAACCTGTGCTGCTGGGATTTCACTGCTCCAGTAGCTGAGCTAGCTACATTAAAGCTAGCTAGCTCAGGTAGGTACCCATGCTGCAGTCACACACCATGACTGCAGTGTAGACATGCCGTAAGTTTAATCAGCAGGAAGGGTTGATTGGAATGGCATTGTGGGACCAATTCTCCACCGTCTTGCCTCTTATGTGGTCATTTACATCAGTGCACAATGCAGCTAGTGGAAACATTGAAACCACATTTTGACCAAAAGTAGCCTTTCCTCCCTTTAATTCCCTCCCTTTCTTTTCCTTGATCAGCTCTAGCTCCACGTGAGCGCAAAATGGGAATGGAACACCACCTCTGGAATGGCAGGTATAAATGACAACGCACGGCGGTGGAGATCAAGCTGTTTGGCTCTAGGCCTTGTGCATGGCGGTGCACAAGATCCTCAGTATGACAGCCACTATCAGGCTAGCCCAGCAATGTTTTCTTTGATTACTTGGTTTATAGGGATTCGTTTGTTCAGACATTTCGGAGGTGTCGTTTTTTGCACTGTCTGGTGGTGGCTCTGAATAATTAGAATTCGAAATTATCCTGCCAAGCCTTGACCTTGCTTTGTCTACGCCCCAGATCATCTAAAACAGATGCAACTATTCCTGAAACACACTTGGTCTATGTCCATAGGATGGCTAGAGGAAAGATAAGCCAAAAATGTGCTCGACTTTCCTGCTTATTCTGCTTACTTTAGAAATAACGAGGTACTGTTCTAGTGAATCTTCCAATGATCACCATTCCTGACAGGAGAACGCCCACACAGACCTGGCAACTATTGCTACAGTATTATGGAAAGTTATGGGCTTGGCTCTGCATATATCTGTAAATAAAATGATTTTTTTCTGTGTACTGAAATTTTATTAAACCAGAAACAACATGACGCACTATGCCTGAAGAGACGAAGGGTACAGAATGTCTATCTTCATTTGAATATAACATTGCTACTGGCTATGGATATGCAACGGAGGTATGGACATTTCTGTTCCTGTTTATTTCATACGGTAATGTCTCTGAAAGGCTCAGGCTTAAGAAATGGCCCCCAGTAAAAGTAATGTCAATTGTTTGAAACTTTCCTCATGAAATATTAGAGGGGTGAAACATCCAATTAAAATAAATCCTCAATTTCAGTCAAAAATTATAATCCTGTATCTTGGAGAGCACTAGAAAACTGCTATCAGTTAGGAACTGAATGCAAAAATGGGAGAGACTTTGATTTACAAACACATTTCTCGACATTTATTGTAGCCAGCCTGTGGCCACCTAAGAATGTCCCGCTTTTCGATCCGTTACATGCCGTGGCCACTCAGAACTTTACAGCAAGGACAGGGATAAAACTTAGCTCTCTCTCTGCTCCCAGGAAAACACTTCAGCACATGCAATGTGACATGGGCGTCAACGGCACTGCTCGTGAGCTTAAAGTCACACATCTCCTTCAATGCGGCCCAGAAGCACAGACCTCTATTCCTTTAGCTAAAGTAAGTTTCTACTACAGTAGCTGTAAGTAGCAAACAGGACGTGAGATACGCATCATCAGTTCAGAATTTATCCAGAAGGTAGCCGAGGAATAATTGTACTCTGGTCACTTCATTATTGAGTTAAAAGGAAGAGATCTTTTTATTGTCAGTAGAGAAACAATGCTGGTAACTGACTGCAAGCTACACAGACAGATACTGGAGATCAGTGCAGAGACAACCAAGCTACAAGCAACCACTAGCTATGAGGAAAACGTTGACACTATGTTCAAAGTCTGTATTAGCACATCACTCACTAGTCATAAGAAGACAATAGGTGGAGTCTATTATGAATTAAGATTTAGGCACCTTTTTACTCATGTCCCTACAAATCAAGGAATTGACAAAAATAAATAAGGAACCTGACACCAGAGAGGTGGAAAAACATGTGCTTAAACTGATTATTACTTCATTTGTAGGATCCATTTGATCAACTCTTTCTCTTTCTGTGAGACAGGTAACATCTATTTCATACCCAAGTCCAGGTTATCTAAGATTTGCTTTTCAGGACTGCAAAACCCAGTGCCTAGAAGCTGGAAGTTTAATAACACTTGTGCAACATATGGAATTCCTCCAGTACAACTTAATATCTTTCCTACAACTTAATATCTCCAGCTCTTCATTGCTTTGGGAGACTTTTAAAGCAATCATGTAGAGCATCGTAATACTCTCCGATTCCCACAGGGCAAAAGAAGAGTCACGTGTGCCAAACACAATAGGCAAAAGAACTAGAAGACAACCTAGCCAAATTAAAAGGTAAAAAGGACAGCCTTTAAATCCACCTTTAACCCTGAAGGCAAAAATAGATATTGCATATAACAACCAAGTATATTCTTCTATTGATACGTGGGTCATTTTTGCACTTAACTCCTACCAGCATTAACAGGAATCTTCCATATAAGGAAGGAAGAATGGAGTAGTATTGGGATACACCTAAAAAGTTGTTAGCTAATCTAAGTAGAAACAAAGGGTAATCTTCCCATATGCCTGATGTAAGGTTCATGTCAGCATAGGAGGTTTGTTGTGGTGGTTTGTTGGGTTTTTTTTTCTTCTTTTGGGGGGGGGGATTCATGGTGAGATGGCATAAAGGCATTTGTAGAATTTTACTGAGCCACAGCTCTGTTTTTGCATACAAAAACAATTCACACTGAGATAGGAAAATCTAACAAGACCTCAAAACAAATATTTAACATGGACTCCACCTTCTCAAAAGAGCAGTGCCAACATTTCCAAAGGTGACCTGAGATTTTCACTGTCTCAGTTGCTTGGTGCCAAATTTAAGACATCTCGGGCCTGATTTTACAGAAATGCTGAGCACCTGCAGGTCCCATTGACTTCAAGTGCTATGGTAGGTGTTCAGAACTTGTGAAAATATCAGGACCAAGTTAGACACACGGTAATTGGGGCATACAAAAAATCAGATGATTTTGAGTAATTTGCTTCATATGGCTGGATGGCTATCTACTTAGGATGAAATCCTTCTGGAGTCAAGGAAGCACTGGAGCTTTGTGAATATACTGTACTAGATTTATCTATTTCTCTCTCTTTTCCCAGGCTATTGAGAAGGTATTGGGCTGCAGGTTGGGTTGGTTAACAGTCATACACAGGCCTTCTGAATTATTTTGTGTTTCCACCATTTGTGTTGAAGGTCTTCAAAATGTTTATTTCGCTTAATCCTTTAAAAAGAGAAATGGGACCAATGTGGTCTCAGATACAGCACTGGACTCTATAACAATTGATTATCACTTTATTAAAACACCTACTAATAATTTATTAACATTTTATAAGCTATTTATACATGGAACCTTCATGTGAAGAGTGGCCATTTATTTTGTAATTGACCCCTATGTTCTTTACCAAAGGCCAGATTCTGCCACTTTACTCACTGAGTAGTACATTATTTTCGTCTCTGATCCATGGCCCTTCTGCATTCAGTCACCTGAAAATTAACATTCCCAGTTCCACATCTGAATATTTTAACTATTCAGAATCCCAAGTTTTACTATGTGATACAAACGAGTTTCATGCAGATTTTGTTGGGAAACAGATAATGTCAACCACATGACAATTAAGGTACCTAATTTACTAGGGGTCATGCTCCTCTTGATCTGCTGCTCACAAACAGGGAAGAATTGGTAGGGGAAGTAGAAGTGGGTGGCAACCTGGGCAGCAGTGACCATGAGATGGTTGAGTTCAGGATCCTGACAAAAGGAAGAAAGGAGAGAAGCAGAATATGGACCCTAGACTTCAGAAAAGCAGACTTTGACTCCCTCAGGGAACTGATGGGCAGGATCCCCTTGGAGAATAACATGAGGGGGAAAGGAGTCCAGGTGATCTGGCTGTATTTTAAAGAAGCCTTGTTGAGGGCGCAGGAACAAACCATCCCAATGTGCAGAAAGAATAGCAAATATGGCAGGCGAACAGAGGAATCTTTGGTGAGCTTAAACACAAAAAGGAATCTTACAAGAAGTAGAAACTTGGAGAGATGACTAGGGAGGAGTATAAAAATATTGCTCAAGCATACGGGGGTGTAATCGGGAAGGCCAAAGCACAATTGGAGTTGCAGCTAGCAAGGGATACGAAGGGTAACAAGAAGGGTTTCTACAGGTATGTTAGCAACAAGAAAAAGGTCAGGGACCCTTACTGAATGGGGGAGGCAACCTAGTGACAGATGAGGTGGAAAAAGCTGACATAGTCAATGCATTTTTTGCCTCGGTCTTCACAGACAAGGTCAGTTCCCACACTGCTGCACTGGGCAGCACAGTATGGGGAGGAGGTGAGTAGCCCTCAGTGGTGAAAGAACAGGATATGGACTATTTAGAAAAGCTGGGCATGCACAAGTCCATGGGGCCGGATGCAATGCATCAGAGGGTGCTGAAGAAGTTAGCTGATGTGATTGCAGAGCCATTGGCCATTATCTTTGAAAACTTGTGGCGATCCGGGGAGGTCCCAGACGATTGGAAAAAGGCAAATATAGTGCCCATCTTTAAAAAAGGGAAGAAGGAGAATCCGGGGAACGACAGGCCGATCAGCCTCACCTCAGTCCCTGGAAAAGTCATGGAGCAGATCCTCAAGGAATCAATTTTGAAGCACTTAGAGGAGAGGAAAGTGATCAGGAACAGTCAACATGGATTCACCAAGGGCAAGTCATGCCTGAACAATGTGATTGCCTTCTATGATGAGATAATTGGCTCTGTGGATATGGGGAAAGCAGTGGACATGATGTATCTTGACTTTAGCAAAGCTTTTGATATGGTCTCCCACAGTATTCTTGCCAGCAAGTTAAAAATGTATGGATTGGATGAATGGACTATAAGGTGGATAGAAAGCTGGCTGGATCGTCGGGCTCAACGGGTAATGATCAACGGCTCGATGTCTAGTTGGCAGCCGGTATCAAGCGGAGTGCCCCAGGGGTCAGTCCTGGGCAGGGGTGGCTCTAGCTTTTTTGTCGCCCCAAACATGGCAGGCAGGCTGCCTTCGGCGGCATGCCTGCGGGAGGTCCACCAGTTGTGTGGATTCGGCGTGGGGCTGCTGGAGCGACCAATAAGGGGCCAGAAAGGCCAGATAAAAGGCAAGGAGCAGAGCAGAGCCTTCAGTTGCTGCGTGGAGCTTGACGAGAGAGCTCACCGGACAGAACTGAGCCCAGTGAAGGCTGCCAAAGACTGGGTATCTGGCTGGCTGGAGAGAATAGCAGCAGAGCCGTCGAAAGGTCAGTGCAGGCAGGCTGAGCCTGGGGGACTGAGCACAGAATCTGGCCAGACCACACAAGGATACCAAGATGGGTCCTGCCGGTCTGGTTGCAGACTGAACCCAGGGAGGGCTGCTGAAAAGGACACCCTCTGAGGGAACTGAGATGGGCCCTGGCGGGGTGTCTGAAGAAGGAAGTGCCTCTGGGAAGAAGCCTCTGAGCTACAGCCCCATACCAGGGCCGTGATAAGAACTCAGGACTACGTACCCCAGAAAGGAGGACCGCGTTTGTGGCTCGGCCGGAGGGCTGAGCTGCCGAAGACCGGCCAAGAGAACCAGCGGCCGGGGATGCTTATGAGAGGCAGGTGCCGCCCTGATGTAAGACCGAAAAAGAAAAGCAGGCTCATGCCTAACAGAGAGAAAGGGAGCCATCCACGAGAGGTGGGTGACCCTCCCCCCCCCAAAAAGAACTGTGTTTGCAGGCACTATCAGCCAGAGAAAAGGGGGCACACATGAGAGGCAGCTGCTGACCCCGTTACAAGCTCCCATTGACTTCAATAGTTATTGGAGGTGCTCAGCGCTCCAGAATTTTAGGCCCAAGGTACCCCAAAATGGGGGCACCCAAAATTCAGAAGCCATTACTGAAAAATGTGGCCCGGATGATTTGGCTTGACCAACGTTCTGTACCTTGAAGCACAACGTCCCAGACTGATTGCTAGCGAGAGCTCTTAGGTAACCATTTCAACACATTAACGAACGTTTAGATTAAAAATAGATCTCAGAATATTGGATAGAGCCTATACAATATCCACCGGGGTTATTAATTTAGGGGCAAATTAGCAGCCAAACACCCAACCCAAGCAGGGGAAGGGAAACGAGGGTTCCTTCCCTGGGACTGCAAAGGTTTTCTGTGAACATTGTTGCAGCCCTATGGCTGTAGTAGATCTCCTGGTGGCGAGGGACCAAAGTGGAAGGATCGATGTTGTAGCTGATCTGCCAGTTTTGCCACAGGGCATGCTGGTATGCAGGGAGTTGAGCTCTGTGATGCACAGAGGGTCCAGCCTATTTCTGGCCCTGCTAATCTCGCCCTCCTGACCGGGGGGGCCATACCCGTTCCAATGCCAGGAGTTTTCTGCAGCTCTGGAGGCAGGATTTGCTCCTTACGGCACAGTTGTAGGAACATGTCAGGTTGTTGCCTTTTCGGTTGCATTTCCATTAATCATCGCAATGATTTTTGTGTTAGATAGGGTGGGTGGAACCTCTTTAAGGCTTGATTCTGCACAGGGTAGAAGCCTCTTCCTAATCTAGACCAGCCAGTGCTGTCCCAGATAGAGATAATGTAGTCCCAATGGACAGGGCAAGGTATTGGAAATAATTAGACCAGGGTTTTATTCAAAGCTCTGCCACTGAGCTGTGTGACCTTAGGCAAGTCACTTCACCTCTTTGGCATGTTTCTTTAGTCTGTAAGCTTTTGGGGGCAGGGACTGTCTCTGATGTGACTGAACGGAACCTAGCACAGGGAAACCTCAAGCTGCTACAGTAACAGAAATAATAATCGTGCCAGGCGTATGTCTACACTTGAATAATGATGATGACCCCAACGTAAAAAAGGAAACTGGATCTTCAGGATATTTTACTAAATCTTGATTTTTTTTGTTTTTCCCGTTACATTTTGTATATGTTAATTCAAAATGGGAGTTTTTCTTCAAAAGCAATTAAATCTTGTTTTTCATAATTTCCATAAACTAAAACCTACAGTGCAGAGAAATGATTAGTTGTATTAAGTAGACGTTATGCAAGGTTTGCTCCCCACCCTTCACACACGTCATCATCCGAACTATTTAAAATCAGGCAGAACACAAGATTAAAATATTAACATTCGGATGCTTTCTGATTTAGAAACTTGCTTTGGCTTGTAAAAGGCAATCATATGATTTTACATGTTCAAAAGCTGAAAATGCTAACGACTAACTAGGTAAGTGCATAAATTGCGAATGATAGCTTAAAAGTTTAGGAGAAAATTAATGAGTGAACGCCAGTAGTTAAAAAGGTAAATTGCTAAAACGACCCTACTTTTAAGACCATTTTTACAATAGCCAGTTGTAAATGAATCAAGTAATGGGTCATTTGTATGAAAAGTGGTGCTAGAGTCACACTTAGAAGCACATTCCAAAAACATTTTTGAGTAACCTACCAAGAGATTAAATGCAGAAATTTCTCCTAATTTCACTGTTACATTTTTCTCTGTGACTGTAAGAGGTTTCACTGCTTTAAATTTAAACACTTTAATACTGAACAATCAATATTGATTTTGCTATAAATATCTCACTTAAAGACAGACTTTTCCCCCCCTTTCTGCGTGGCAGCAAGTGGCTGGTAACTGCTCAAAGCAGTGAAGTTCTGAGCACCTCAATTCCCATGGAGGTCAACAGGATCTGAAAGTGCTCTGTCTCTTGCAAGAATTACTCAGGACCTCGCATAGTAAGACCCTACGAAGAGGAAATTATTCACTGTTCATCAACTAAATTATTCAATGAGTTTTATGAAATGGTTCGAACAACCGTGAATAATATATCGTTACTATTCACCCAGCTCTATTATTCATCAACTTCAACTTGCTTTAAAATGAAATATATTGCTTTTACTTCACAAAAGGGGATAGAATCTAATTTCACCACAGTGCAGACGTGGCAATGTGTTAGAAATTTAACAAATTATTTTTCTCTCATTCTTCTACCACCAGAATACTAAGGCAGTATGTCCAATTCCAGTGTCAGAGTTGAATCCTGATGAATTCAAATGCATGCAAATTCCCCAGCTGTAACTCTTAAGGGGTTAACATATACAAATAAATACAAGCTATTTTGTAGCTTTTCGCTATCATCAGCAGCGCAGAAATTAATATCAATTGCATCACCAATGAAGCAACGATTCAATGGACTTAGTGGGAATTTCACCTCTCATCACATTTTTGGTGATCTGACTTTTACCTGAATTAAATCAAATCTCAGCTGTGATATGTCTTTCCTGATGACAGACTTAGGCTAAGCATTCCTGTTGTAGTAGTATGGGTATGATACCAGTTTTAAATTTTCACTCTTCAGGAAACCAAGCCTGTTATGATCAAACTCTTGTGAGTTACAAGAGCAGTACCGCACCCAGCAACAGAACACGACTCAGTTGCCACTCAAAGTGGGGTTCTACTCTGAAAAATGGCACCAAAAATGACTGTTTATTGTCACAGCCTCTTCTGGAGCAAATGTGCTTGGTTTACACGGAAAGTTGTTTTGGTTTTGTATTTTATCGCTCACCCTGTAAGCGCTATCCGGGATCACAAAGTCAAGCTGAGCCCTTTCTTCCTCATACATCATGACCACAAATCAAGGTTTTACAGGCCAAGAAAGATGATCAGACCTACTGCTGTAATTCCATTGCCTTCAGTTCCTTTGCACAGTTGTAACTGACTGGACACTAGCAAACAATTCTGTTGATGCACAAAGAGGAATAAGAAACCAGCTCCCCCCATTAGCTATATTTTGCCTCTTAAGAGCGAAAAGCTTATTTCTGTCACTAAAATCAGCAGACTGAACAGATACAGGGGAAAATATGTTGAAAAGAAATTTGCTATTTTAGAGTCACTCTTCAGAACAGAGCCAGATTTGAAAGTGACAGACATCTTGAAACCTAGCCAGTTTTACAAAAAAAAAGTGTAAAACCTGCCTTTATTCCCCTTACCTATTTTTGTTTTTTACTCCCCTGACAGACCCACAGGAAAAAGTGACTATACAAGGGACACAGTGAAACTAACAATACCCACGGTGCTGTCAAAGGCATACAATGAGCAAGCTGAACAGTGTGAGGACAATGTATTTTCTCTCCTCTTTCAGTTATGCTAATCTTTGGCATTCCCTGTGACAGTAGTTAGACAAAACATATGCAGACAGAAGTGTAACAAATAAATATATATTCTTCACTGATGTGCACATCTCCCTTCAATGTCAGTAAGGCTGCACACATGGATAGATCCCAAAGGTTGCAACACGATATTTAGATGCACCTGTAGATGGTTGAGAGGCAGGGACAATATTTTTCAATACACACTAGCAATAGTGGAAAGTCAAATGCATTCGTTTTCATTCTACAAAATAAGCAAAAAACCTCCTTCACGCTTCCAGAGTATGTTTTTGCCTTTAGACATATAATATAAAATCCTTTGGGATCTAACCCCCATTTCCCAACAGCAATCCAAGAAGCATTCAAGCCTGATAGAGATCATGAAAATAGCTTCCAGCCGATAGCAAACTGCTGACCTGACTGACAGCCCTGTAATTTGAACTCGAGTCCTCAGAAGCAAAAGGTGTCAAAGATATATTAGTCCACGGAGCCATCCTGGGCGTTCTTCTAACTGTAACACGGACACATTTTTGGCCCACCTCTGCCTGTTCAAATTAAATCCAGTTAACTGAACATCATAAAACACTTTGTTTAAATGTTCTTTTTCCACTACATTGTCTTCAGTAAATAGCACAGAGATTATTGATTTCCTGCATTGCAGGATCAGCATGTTTACTTAAAGGAGTTCCCATCTTCTTCACTACCTGTAAGCCAGAAGCACGGTGTGCTTTAAAATATTAAAGACATGGGCTTCCTTTCAGAGTGGTAGCCGTGTTAGTCTGCATCCGCAAAACGAACAGGAGTACCTGTGGCACCTTAGAGACTAACACATTTCTTTGAGCATAAGCTTTCATGGGCTAGAACCCACTTCATCAGATGCATGCAGTGGAAAATACAGTAGGAAGTTATATATATATATATATATATATATATATACACACACACAGAGAACATGAAAAAATGGGGGTTGCCATACCAACTCTAATGAGACTAATCAATTAAGGTGGGCTATTATCAACAGGAGAAAAAAAACTTTTGTAGTGATAATCAGGATGGCTCATTTCAAACGGTTGACAAGAAGGTGTGAGTAACAGTAGGGGGGGAAATTAACATGGGAAATAGTTTAGTTTGTGTTATGCCTCATCCACTCCCAGTCTTTATTCAAGCCTTATTTAATGGTGTCCATTTTGCAAATTAATTCCAGTTCTGCAGTTTCTCATTGGAGTCTGTTTTTGAAGGTTTTTTTGTTGAATAATTGCGACTTTTAGGTCTGTAATAGAGTGACCAGGGAGGTTGAAGTGCTCTCCGACTGGTTTTTGAGTGTTATAATTCTTGATGTCTGATTTGTGTCCATTTATTCTTTTGCTCCCACAACAAGCATCATTCATAATCCTATAGTCGGCAATGTCCAAGGACCATCTTCCCTCACACATGCAAAAGAGGTGCAGATCACAGGCACTCAGCAACGGCCATGCATGTTTTGCATTAGTTTTTACTGAAGGTGCTTGTCTTTTGTTGCATAGTGTCACCAATATGGGAACGCTGCATGCTCAGAAAAAACAGAAACCAAAAAAGCTCATTAGATGACAAGTGAGGCCTGATTCTCCACTCTCCTGCATCTTGCATAGTCATTTAAAGATGCACCAAGGCCTCAAGTCAGGAAAGCACTTAAGCACACGCTTAAATTTAAGCTTGTGTTTAACTCTCATTAATTTAAGGATTTAGTACTTTCCTGAACTGGGGCATTGGTACAGCCCTAAATGACTATGCAATGTGGCACAGATGTAAATTGCTCCTATTAGTAATGAAGAGAGCACATGGAAATCATCCACAAATATCAAAAGTACTGCACCTATAAAAATGTTGATGTAGGATGTAACTAAAAGGTATTAAATTAAAAAAGGGACTTTTAAAGGACATATCAGGAGAAAGCTTCATGACCATAATATGAAGTAAGCTGTGGTTTTTCTCAAGGGCATTGGTGGTAGCATCAAACCACTGGGCCGTTAAAAACTAGATTTGATAAAACACTGGAAGTGGTATTATAGGCAATAATTAATTACTGTATTGTCAGAGCGATGGCCAAGATGAACTAATGTTCCATCTCAAAGACTTGTCTACACTTGGAAATTTACCAAAATAACTGTTCCAGAATATTGATTTTGGTAGAAGACCCCATGTAGGCATTCTTACTTCAGAATGACTGTGCCTTATTTTCCAATTTAGCTTAATTCACTTAGCTATTTCAGTAAAGTTCCAAATGTAGAGAAGCCCTAACTTCCACGATTCTGTGAAGAACAAACCAGGCAAACCTTGTACATCTGGAAAAAGCCGATTATGGGTCTGCTGATAAATGTTTTAATCAGTTTTCATCCAACATCCTCAGCAGGTCTCCAATGTGATTTTAAATGTATTGCTGTTTTATTACAGCCATACTGTCTGTGTTAAAATAGAACCGACTAATTGACTTTGAACTTTTTTTTCCATTTCATGAAGGTATCAGACCTAGAATC
Organism: Terrapene triunguis; assembly: GCF_002925995.2. Classification (NCBI taxonomy): domain Eukaryota; kingdom Metazoa; phylum Chordata; order Testudines; family Emydidae; genus Terrapene; species Terrapene triunguis. The sequence goes on along the minus strand of NW_020664540.1, from coordinate 17,520,719 downwards.
ATAGAAACGTAGGACTAAAAGAGACCTTGAAAGGTCATCTAGTCCAGCCCCCCCATTCTGAGGTAGGACTAAATAAAAACAGACCATCCCTGACAGGTGTTTGTTCTTAAAAACCTCCAATGACAGGCATTCCACAACCTCCCTTGGAAGCTTATACAAGTATTTAACTATCCTTATAGTTAGAAAGTTTTTCCTGATATCTAACCTAAAGTTTCCTTGCTGCAGATGAAACCATTACTACTTCTCCTGTGTTCAGTGGACACAGAGAACAACTGATCACCATCCTCTTTATAACATATTTGAAGACTTACTAACATACCTGAAGCCATCAGGTCTCCTCCAGGTCTACTTTTCTCAAGATTAAACATGACCAATTTTTTTTAGCCTTTCTTCATAGATTAGGTTCTCTAAACCTTTTATCATTTCTGTTGCTCTCCTCTGGACTCCCTCTAATTTGTCCACATCCCTTTAAAAGTGCAGCGCCCAGAACTAGACACAATACTTCAGCTGAGGCCTCACCAGTGCCAAGTAGAATGGGACAACTATGTCCCATGTCTTAGATATGATACCCCTATTAATACACCCCAGAATATTAGCCTTTTTTTGCAACTGCATCACATTTTTGGCTCATGTTCAATGGTGATCCACTATAACTCCCAGCACTACTACCCCTTAGCGAATTATTCCCCACTTTGTAATAATGCATTTTGTATTTCCTTCTTAAGTGATGTACTTTGCACTTGTCTTTACTTAATTTCATCTTGTTGATTTCAGACCAATTCTCCATTTTTTCAAGGTCATTATGAATTCAAATCCTTTCCTCCAAAGTGCAACTCCTCCCAACTTGGTGTCATCCACCATTCTATCAGCATCCTCTCCACTTCATTATCCAAGTCATTAACGAACATATTGAATGCTACTGGACACAGGACAGCCCCCCTGTGGAACCCACTAGACCAGAGATTCTCAAACTGGGGGGCACACCCCCCTGCAGGGGCACAGAATGTATTCTGTGGGGGCCTGAGAAGCTTTAGGAGAGCGGCGGCTGCTGGCCGGGCACCCAGCTCTGAAGGCAGCGCTGCCGCCAGCAGCAGTGGAGAAGTAAAGGTGGCAATTCCATCCCATGACTCTCTTACTTCTGCACTGTTGCTGGTGGTGGTGTTGCCTTGTGAGCTGGGTGCCTGGCCAGCAGCTGCCACTCTCTGCTCTGCCTTCAGAGCTGGGTGGCGGTATATGTATTATTTTGGCAGTGAGGGACATAAATGACTATAAACACAAAGGAGGGGGCATGATCAAATAAGTTTGAGAATGCACTAGACACATCCTCTCATTTTGATGGTTAGCTGTTGATAACTACTCTATGGTCTTCTGACCAGTTGTGCACCCACTTCATATTAATTTCATCTAGACAACATTTCCCTCATTTGCTTATGAAAATGTCATGCGAGACTGCCAAAATCCTTACTAAAAATCAAGAGATGTTATGTCTACTGCTTCCCCACTATGCACTAGGCCGGTAACCCTGTCAAACATGGACATTGGCTTGGTTTGGGAGGATTTGTTCTTGACAAATCCATGTTGGTTATTACTAGGGTGACCAGATGTCCTGATTTTATAGGAACAGTCCCGACATTTGGGGCTTTGTCTTACATAGGTGCCTATTACCCCCAGCTCTCATCCCGATTTTTCACATTTGCTGTCTGATCACCCTAGTTATTACTTACTACCCTATAAACACAAAAATACAAAAAGAATAAGACCCACCAACCAAACAAAAACCCATCAAACATACACACACCCAAGAGCCCAAGAAGTTTGCTGCCAGAGACCAAGAGAAATCAAAGGAGTAAGGAAAAAAAAGAAACTAAACAAAAAGAAGTTTGTAAGGCAAAGCTAAAATAGATAAAAGGCAGTTGAAAGATGTTTCCATCAACCAATGGTGAGAGGACACAGGGCCAACTGAGGATGCCGCATGGCAGGCTAGAGCTAGCGATGACCTCCTTGGCAGGAATCTCAGAACTTTAACTTTCTTTGGATGGGTGTATGAATTGCCCTGATTTGAGAAGTGATTTTCAGTTAATTGTCTGTTTACCTAGTTAGCATAATTGTCTTCAATTATGTAATTAGAGTTCATATGTGTAATCATTTTAACATGTAATTATACCTAATTACACCCTTAAAATGTGCAAGTCATAAATATCCTTATTTTGATTGATAGATGTTTGGGGGGTGGGAAGACTCACTACTGTTATTTTTATCTGCTGGATCCCATAAATTACAAACATAAGAGCATTTAATATAGACTTTTATTACAATTATTTACAAGGCCCTATCAATGTTATATCTAAGGCAACATTACCAGATCTACCCACAACCAAGGACCAAATGCAGTCACCCACTCTGGCAGCTGTGTCTTGGAAGAAACCCCAGACGGTAGATATCACCAAGAAAATTATTTTTTGTTATTTGCTGTTTGTGTGTTTGGGATAATACAAGTTATAAAGGAAAGCAGCAGCCTTGTTGTGAAGCCCTTACATCCAGTACAACACACCCAAATTACACTGAGTGTCCCAGGGGCTGGGTCACACTTCTCTTAACCAAATATTTAATTGGTGGGGGACAGCATTTCCAGTCTCTGTGAAATGAATGAACTTTACGGAGTGGTTTGATTAGAGGGGTGGAGGATATGTGGTTAGGAAAGGAGGTCAGGTGGTAGAGGGCAGCATGGAAGGATACAGGGTGAGTGATGAGATTGGTTAGGACCAGAACGGGCGGGGGGGTCTGAAGAGGGAGTTAGACATGAGAGTAGCTATGGGGGCAGGAGCAGAGTAATATGTCACCTGGAAGGTAAGGATGAGATGAGTGACTGTGGATGTGAAACAGGAGGAAGCCAGTGGAGGGATTCAAGGAGAAGGTACAGCAGGTGACAGGAGAATAACTGGGAAATCCAGCGTGCATCATTACTGAAAAGCCTGGACAAAGAAACGTGTCTAACACCTCATCTTGAGCCTGGCCAATCAGGGAGGTGGATGCATTTCTGATGGGATGCATTAGCAGAGGTGGGGGCAGCCACTGAGAAAGCCTACATCTCATCTCTCACAACAGTGCGGGGCTGAGCAAGGGACAGATACGCAGCATGGCCTTGCAAAGTGTTGGGTGGTTTGTTTTTTTCTTCAAAAATGGCATTATTTCCTATTCTTCTGGATAATAAAAAGGGCCTCAGATCCACACTGTTTTAGACTTTCAGCACCCATGAGTACATTTAACTCATGCTTTTTAAGCCATTTGTCCTTCACCCTTAAGAGACCCTATTCTGTTTTATTTTTATAGTTACTGTGTTTCATTTTGTTCATCCTGTAGTGCAGTACAAGGAACAAGTACCTGGTGCATACAAAATTAATTAGGACAAGGGTTATTCAGTCTTTTTTCCCCTAATTGCCTTTTGCTTCAAAGGCAAATATTTGCACACAGATTAAATGGTTAAAGCTTATATAAAGTTCAGCTTTTTTTCCCCCGGATCAGATTTCCTTCTGCTACTAACAGACAGAGCAATTTGCAAAAACTTGTGCCGGAGCCAAGCCAAAACTTGTGGTTCCAGAACCTCCGAAGAAAGCCCGAGATAACGAGAACCCTTCAATAACACTTGGGAACAAGCCCGGTTATACAATATGCTTCGGCACAAGGAATGCATTCCCTATGTCACACACAAATCTGTTAGCTCCTCTCACTTTCTCATTAGAGCTTCCAAGTACAAGCCGGCAGAATGCGCAGTGCCTAAACTATTTCAGGTGTTTCCAGAAATGGCAACTGGCAGCCGTTCGGTGAGGAGGTACGGCTCTGCTACTGTGTAACTTTATCGGTTGGAAGAACCTGCTAGGAGTCCAGAGAATAAAGTAACAAGAAAAAACCTAGTATTGAGACAAGGAAATACCAAATAACCAAAATCGCCCAACATCCTCTATCCATCAGGCCTCATCTGAAAGAAAAAGCCTCCTAGAAATAATCTCATGCTCACCTGAACCGGCATTTCTGGGTAACCCCCACCCTGCTGGCAGGCACTAGCCAATGTGCATGGCAGACCTGGGTTAACAGACTGGGATGTTGCTGACCTGACCTACAACTGCCTTTGGTGTCAATTAGTGATGTCAAAGCAGTGCCTCCAAGCTCATGTGAAAATGAGCACAATATAGGAGAGCAGGTTCCATAGAGGCAGAGTTCTAAAGAGTTACTGAACCAGCCGGGATTCAATCAGGCAAGTACAGCTAGTGCATGGCATTTGGTGGGGAAAATGTACAGGGAAAGAAATGACAAAGTGAACACTTTATAAAGGAACAGAAAGCCAGTTCTCCCGTCAATGTGTCCTCCATCTCGGCCAGTTAAGCCCCATTCTCTGGGGTGCAGAATCTGACTCTCGAATACACAGTGGGCTGACCACTTTAATATGGTGCGAGGTGCATTTGGCCTCTTTTGCACAAACCCATCTCTCTTAGCGCTCACTCTCAAAACTCAACAAGGTGGTGTTGCAGATGTGCTCTGTAAGATAGATCTATACATCAGTAGTTGGCAGTGTTTTTATAGCCATGTTGGGCCCAGGATATGAGAGACCAGGTGGGTGAGGTAATATCTTCTATTGGACCAACTTCTGTTGGAAACCGAGACGAGCTTTCAAGCTACACAGACCTCTTAGAGCACTTCTTAGAGCGCTGTGAAGCTCGAAAGTGCCAGTAGATGGTGCTCAAGAATATGTAGATAATTCCGGGGTTTTGTCAGCCCCGTATGGCTCGTGCTCTGCAAAAATCTTCTTGTGGGCAATTTGCTACATCAGCAATTAACGTGGGACAGTGGGCCCCAAAACTGTGGACATGGCAAGAGATTTTGTGTATTTAAATGTGCATGCCGTCACAGGAAATACTTTTATGCTAGCATAACCCTGTGTGTGGCTATCAGGTATATCCACCCAAGGAAATGTAGCAGCCCTTCTAAAATCCAAAGGCAGAATACGACCCTCCAGGACTGGCTAAGCTTCAGAGTCTGATGTCATGTATATAGGAGACGAGCTTCAAAGTTCAGATTCAGAACCAGGGTTCAGTTGTGCTTGGACCTGGGTCTCTTCTTTCAGTCCCCTCCTCTAATATTAAAGCAAAATGGCGTCAATCCACAGGAGGATTAAAGATGTTGGCTGTCTCCAACCATGTGCACTTCCTGCTGCCATGGAAACCAATACCTGGAACGGACGGCACTGTGATATTATTTCTAGATGCTTCAGAACATGGTATTCTCCCCTCCAGATGGGTCAATTCAGCAATGGAAACAGTGATTTCCTGGTGCTACCCCCAGCAATAATGTCTTGATTGGTTCTATTTCTCAAGGAATTGTAGACTTATTTTCACCGAGAGGATTTTTTGTTTTCATTACCAAAAAACACTTCTCTGCAGCCAGGCTCCGGTAGACCGCAGCTGCATCACTTATTAAGTTACTTGAATTATTCTTTATGCTTACTCATGCAGTTTCTCCTTGTGGCTCTGCCTTCTAGGTGCAGGTAACTTCATACCTCTAGAACTCTTTCCCCACCCCTCCCGTCCCGTTTCATGAACAATGTTCTTATGTGCTGGGCTATGGGGGATGGGCACAGTCACTGTGGATATGTTGCTGTTTGCATCGTTCTTTTGTGACGGATACAATCAACCTGCCATCCTCTGAAGATCTAGAGGAAGAACAAGCAGAGGAGAGACAGACAGAGGAGAGACTGCTTGTAATGTTTCCACCTCATGAAATGCTTTGTTCGGTCTGGCTTGACGAAAGCAGAATCCTGTTGGGTGTCCCATTGACGCTCTTTCGTAGGAGATCTCTCAGCTGCACCCAAAACTTGGCAAGGTAAATCGCCATCCCATATAGCTACAGATACAGATAGATAATTAGCTCAGCATGATTCTCTGAGGGCCTCATTTCAGTGATTGCTGCTACATTAGCAGGCCGGGGGAGGGGAGAGGGCTTGATATCCTCAACTGAGAGAATACGACCAAAATACTTTACTTCAATTGCTCTGATGCTGTATTTATCCTGATTTAACTTCATCTCTTTTCCCCCCTGCCTCCAACCTCTGCTTACAAACTGCACTTCCTGTCAAGAGAGAGCAGCCTCCCAGAAGATCTGGTGAAATTATTAATTACAAATAAATCTGACGAGTTGAACTTTGTTATCCATTTGCAAATCATCCACACCTTAACCCTGATTTCTGTGAATGTGTGCGAGAGTGGCTTAACATTATATGAATACATTACAGTCTATGCCCTGTTTGCAACCATGACGATAATTTTTTGCAGCATGTGATTGGTCGCCTAAGTAAAACGAAGTTCCTGATTCTCAACTGGTTTATGGTATTTTAAAAACCCAGGGTAATTTATAACCCATAATAAAAGATGAAAAGTAAATTCAAAAATTAACAAACAGCAAATACACTTATTGGCATGCGAATGCCATTAATACATGAATATGAGCAGTCCTAGGGAGAGCAACCAGCCATTCTTCAAACATCTGTGTGGACAAAATATATATATTTGCAGAGGGGTTTTTTTTTTGGACAGGAGTCTGAACATGGCTGAACTATAGAGCCATTCAGAATTCAAATATTCATGATCACCATGATGCTATTATGCTTCAAGGTGCTAGAAAAGGCTGCTGGATGCAAGAAAATCACAGACCTTGTTCAAATAAAAGGGGATGCTAAGCATTTCCCAGAGTCCCCAACAGGAGGAAAAACTAAGAAGCTGCGGACGGGGAAAACAGCTGGATGCAAAGGAAGGGTTGTGCCTGGAGCCAGCCCTACTGGCCAGCGGGAGTGTGTTGCACCAGCAGGGTTAATGCCTAGATTGCAGGTGCCGGGTTGGGTGTTGGTTCCACGCTGGGTGAGAAAGCAGGAGCAGGTCCAGAATGACTGTGCCGTGAAGCACTTCTTGGCCCTGGGGCTGGAGTGTCTCCTTGGGATTTCTGCAATAACCTGTGTGCTGCATCTTCCTACGGTTGTTCAGGGAGATTGCTTTATTTCCATAAAGAAAGCAATTACCCCATCTGTGTGTCAGATTTCACATTGAGATAGAACCACAAGGCCCCTCAGACGAACCAGCATCAGGCACCTGCTCAGGGTCAACATCTCTAATTCTGCGACATTGGGCTGACTCCCCAACAAGAGTGACTTCTACACTGCCAAAAAAATATTTTGGGGATTTTTTTTTTAAAGATTTGAGTAGGGTTTGTATTTCCTCCTGGACTGATTTGCAGAAGTGCTGAGCACCGACAACTCCAGCTATAGAAATGGGAACTGAAGGTTCTCAGTATTCCTGAAAAAAATCAAGTCATTCCTATCCCTCCACCCCTGGCTACTCCAGATTCCCCTTCCCGCTGAAATACCTTCCTTCCAAAATTGGGGTTATATGAATAAACCCCGGAGCTCAGTAAGTACAAAGATAATCAGGAAATGAGAGCTACAAAGTCAAGACTGTGACGGGTTGGATCACAGAAACCCCCTTGGGAGCTGCCACCCGATGTGCCAAGACTACCCCTGCTTCTGTTTTCCCTGCCAGCTCAGGACTCCAGCACCCCGTCTTGCTGAATTAGACACTCCAGTCCACTTCAACACAGACCCAGGGTCTGAATCACTTGTCCCAAAACTGCAAGTTTACCCAAAAACAGCTCACAGGAGTGTGCTTGTCTTTAGCACTCAGATGCCCAACTCCCAATGGGGTCTAAACCCAGATAAATCCGTTTTACCCTGCATAAAGCTTATGCAGGGCAAACTCATAAATTGTTCGCCCTCTATAACACTGATAGAGAGATATGCACAGTTGTTTGCTACCCCAGGTATTAATACATACTCTGAGTAAATTACTAAATAAAAAGTGATTTTATTAAATACAGACAGTAGGATTTAAGTGGTTCAAAGTAGTAACAGACAGAACAAAGTAAGTCACAAGCAAAATAAAATAAAATGCGCAAATCTATGCCTAATCAAACTAAATACAGATAATCTCACCCTCAGAGATGCTTCAGTAAGTTTTTCTCAGACTGGACACCTTCCAGGCCTGGGCACAATTCTTTCCCCTGGTACAGCTCTTGTTCCAGCTTAGGTGTTATCTAGGGGCTTCTCCATGATGGCTCCTCTCCCCCTCTCTTCTCTTCCACCCCTTTATATATCTTTTGCATAAGGCGGGAACTCTTTGTCCCTCTGGGTTTTCACCCCCCCTCACTGGAAAAGCACCAGGTTAAAGATGGATTCCAGTTCTGGTGACATGATCACATGTCACTGCAAGACTTCATTACTCACTTGCCAGCACACACATATACAGGAAGACTCACAGGTAAACAGCCATCTGCAGACAATGGGAGTCATCAAGATTCCAAACCATCATTAATGGCCCACACTTTACATAATTACAATAGGCCCTCAGAGTTACATTTTATATTTCTAGTTTTAGATACATGAGTGGTACATTTATACAAATCAGATGATCATACTCAGTAGATTATGCACTTTGTAATGATACCTTACAAGAGACCTTTTGCACGAAGCATATCCCAGTTGCATTATATTCACTTATTGCCAAATTTTTATAAAACTATCCCAGTTACATTATATTCACTTATATTTTTATAAAACTATATAGACTGCACAACGTCACAAAGACTATAAAAAAAAACAACTATATCAATTCATGGAGGATAGGTCCATCAATGGCTATTAGCCAGGATGGGCAGGGATGGTGTCCCTAGCCTCTATTTGCCAGAAGCTGGGAATGGGGATGGATCACTTGGTGATCACCTGTTTTGTTCATTCCCTCTGGGACACCTGGCACTGTCCACTGTCGGAAGACAGGATACTGGGCTAGATGGACCTTTGGTCTAACCCAGTATGGTTCTTCTTATGTTCTTATGATATTTTGGAACCTGTGCATCTCGAAATGTGGATTGACACAAAATCATTCAGGGAGTATCAAATAAAGAATATTGTAATAATACATAAATAAATACACTAAATGGTTCATTATATAATTGACACAGATAAAATAATTCTAACACACAGACAATCATACCTCAGCCCTTTCCTAGATTTCCAGAATGAACTCCAGCAATGTTCTTGCAAAGCACACTTGAATCAGCATTCAGCACGACACATACGGCAGGACTATTCTTCAGAACAGGCATTCTGCAGACTCAAAGCTGGTGCATGTTACTGAAACACCATCATTCATTTACATGTCTGTCAGTTTAATTATTCCGTGGAGTGATTGTAGAACCCTGCTTCAGAACATTCCAGTACAGAGTGCGACCTTCATCTGCTCAGTGTTTGCAAAGAAAATATTAACATTTTCTGTTCGTCCATCCACTGAAAAATTCTACTTAAAAAGCAACTTTTGGAAAAAAGAAAGAAAAACCACATCATACATGCAATTTCCTTTGATGGATTTTAAGTCAAACATAAAAGACTTCTTTGGTGTGAAGTGGATATTAGAAGTTCAGTTTTAATTGCTAGGAATTCTTATTAACCTCTAACGCTGCTCAAGAAAACATAATATTTGAGAAGGAGATTGCTTACTCTGAAACAGCTGTTCCGTTATTACACTTTGCTTACAATTATTACCATAATTGCACTCTAGTTAAGAAAAATGATGATGATTTTGTGTGACACGACTCAACTCACTGGAAGATTCTACAAATGTTCATTGAACACCTGACAAAATTCAACTTGACTCATGACTAAGTTCGTCAGGCTGTATTTGATGCTGGACAAAATGTTTTACTGAACGAGGCCAGCATTTATGCATTGTTTCGCCATTGCTCCTCAGCAACCGAAAGAATCGGTGATTACGCCCTACATGCTTCTGCTGTTGTTGCTATATTCTTCCAACAACACAGCAGCGCGAGTCATGCCTCTTTGAAATACTTCAAGTACATCCAGCGCTCGCTCCAAACTTCTCTTGATCTGTCTGACAAGAGAAATGAGTGATACGTGTGAAGAAAATTGGAGACAAAGCAACACCAGCCATCCTGAAGAGTAGCACTTTTGCAGAGAAAGAAAAAGGCAATCAAAGGACTTGACGAGTTACACCATGCAGCTTAGAGAAAGGGTACTTACACATCTGAAAGCATTGGAAGCAGCATGCATGACACGGAAAATGACAGCCGTGACTTGTGTTAAGATGTGCTCCTGGCCAGGCAAGTGTATAGGGAAGCTAGAGACTAGCGGAAATTGAGTCGGAAGGAATGGCTAGTTCGGGGTCCATAATGGCTAAAGCTGCAAGTTTGTGACCTCTGTGACTTCTGCAGCTCAGGCAGCCCCTGCGCCAGTCGCACCGGCCAATGCTGGGGCAGTCTTGGGCTACCATGCTCCACCCCGCCCCCAGCAGCAGGGTTTGGGTGTGGTAGGGGGCACAGGCAAAGGACGGGGTGAGGCGGGCTCTGGGCGGTGCTTACCTGGGGGGTCTCCCTGGAAGTGGTACATCCCCCTTGCAACGCTCCTATGCAGAGGCATGGCCAGCTCTGCGCGCTGGCTCTGACTGCAGTCACCGCCCCCGCAGCTCCCATTGGCTGAGGTTCCTCGGGGTGGAGGTGGTGTGCAGAGCTGCCTGGCCACACCTCCACCTAGGAGCTGAGCGAGGGGGATGTTGCCACTTTAGGGGAGTCACGGAGCCAAGTAGGGAGCCTGCCGGCCCCGCCAACTCCCTTCCCAGCACCAGCGGGGGTCCCAGGCTGTGCGCCGCCACCTTCCCCTTGAGCACCAGCGGGGCTCCCGGGCTGCGTGCCACCCCCCCCCCCCAAGCACCTGTGGCGCCTCTGGGCTGCCTCCCCCCACAAGATTTAGTCAGGGGTATATGGTAGAAGACATGGAGAAGGTCACAGGCCATGAATTTTTGTTTACTGTCCATGACTTTTACTAAAAATACCCGTGACTGAAATGTAGACTTAGTCATGGCCCTCGGGGTCAGTTCGCATTTTCCAGGGATAGCTCAGTCTTTGAGAGAGAGCACGACAAGCAGAGAAGTGCCCTCCCCCTAGTTCCGCCAGTATCTGGGGGGAAAAAAAACGTGGGTCAATTTTGCCCTTGGATATACATGCACTGAAATCAGAGTAAGGCCTCCACACAACCACTCACCCCTTACTTTGTTGACTTTTCCTCCCTTGCCTTGTTTTCTAAACCTAAAGATGCACACTCTATCCCTTCATCCACCGGCCTGCCCACCTCTGCCTGTCCTCCCTCTCCACTCCCTCTCTTTGACTGAAGCTTGCCCACTCCCAGCAGCTTCTCTGAGCCAGACCCTGTCAGGTTAGCAAAAGAATTTAAGCGTAGCAGACACTCAGTTTACCATAGACTAAGCCCCTCCTAATGGGAAGTCTCATGGCACTTCAGGACCAGAGTAAGGACCCTGTTACACATTACTAGCACATCTGCTGGGCTTCCTTCGGAACTGAGAAATGAGAGAGCCCAAGACTGCCCAAAGCCTTTTCCTTTGTATGTAGTTATTTCCCTCTCATATCTATTGTTTTCTTTGGCCACTCACTGCACTCAGTAACAATGTTCTATACCAACACCACCACAGCGCTGTGTGCTATGTCTGCAGTAGCCTACCTACAGGACCAGGGTGCGGTGAGTTGCACCTGGAACATAAAGCAACAATATGAAGTGGGCTCTCCCTCTGCCTTGCAATAACTCAAGGCCCCTGCACCCTTCCTACGCCCTGCACCTTGTCCAACTTGCCAATGGCACCATCTCCTCATAGAATCATAGAAGATTAGAGTTGGAAGAAACCGCAGGAGGTCATCTAGTCCAACCCCCTGCTCATAGACCCAATCTCCATCCACTCTGTTCTGTCCTCCCACACGAGATTTTCTTCCTCTTTCTAGCACCAGACAGCCCCACATTTCTCCCCTCCTCCCAGATACACATCCCCGCTTCTTCCTGTTCTGCTCAGCTCCCTTCTGGCTCCCTCTCTCTCTTTCTCCTTTCAAGCACCAGATCGACACATGCACAGGACGGAGCTTTCAAGTGGGGCCTTCACAAAAGCCATCTTGGCTGGCCACTCTGACCCCAACCAGAGCTGTATGCCACCCCAACACCTCCCAGCTTCCCAAACCCAGCAGAAACTGGGCAATAGTGTCATTTACAACCCTCCATTTCCCATCTGTGATGGAATGTACTTGTATTCACACCCTTCACACTATTGTAATCATTCTTGTACAAGGCACGTCTTGTAAGGTATCATTTGATAACTTGTAAATTGCCGGTCAGCAGCATCCTGATAAAATGTATGTGGCAACATTGCCTGTAGAATTGTAAGATTTCCCTGTATAATGTTATTAACACATGTTCCAAACCCCACCACCCTGACCAAACAGGTTGGCAAACAGGTCTGTCTTACACAAAGCAATGTATGCTCGGCTACATTTGCATTTAAGTAGTAAACAGAGTAATCAAGCAGGAAAGGAAGCAAGGAAAGCTCAAATAGGTGAGAAAAAGCCAGCAGGGAACATCCTTCTACGTAGACACTTTGTCTCCTAGTGCCCAGTTTTTCAAGAGAAGGACTGAAACTATAAAAAGAGGGACATACTCCTCTCTCTCCCCCTGCCCAGCGACAAAGGAAGCAAGGTTTGCACTCGGGGGGAGGGGTCCTGATCTACAAGTAAGACTCCCGAAAGCATGCGGTGAGAAACTTTACCCGAATCTGATCTAGTTTATTAAAGCTCAGTATTAATAAATTGTCCTATCTTTATTTGTCTCCTAACTAGTTCTGACTTTTATGCCTCATTACTTGTGCTCACTTAAAATCTCTCTTTGTTGTTAATAAACTTGTTTTACTGTTTTATCTAAGCCCGTGTGTTTAAAGTGAAGTGTCTGAATTACTATTTGAGATGATAAACTGGCATATTATTCCCTTAAAGGAATAACAGACACAATATTTGAACTGTCTAGGAGAGGGTTGGGCAGTATAGGACATACATTTCTGGGGGGAAATCTGAGACGGGGGGTGTGCTGGGGTCACCCTGCAGTATAACCCAGGCTGGTGAGAGTCAGAGTGTAACCAAAGTATGGCTGGCAGGCTGCAGTTACACACAGGCACTCAGGGTGTGGTTTGCACGCTGGAAGGCTGTTTGGGAGCGGCCCAGGTGGGAGCTAATTCAGCAAGGCATCGTAAGGCACCCAAGGTTACAGGGCAGGGGAGACCCAGCCCCCCGCCCTCTCCCAGGCTGGACGGTACCCTGGTATGTTGCACCATCTCACCAAGCAGTGCAAAAGCATGACCAAATCACTCCAAGAACACTAGCTGCAGAGCAGATGCAGATGCAAATTAGGTTAGCACGTTAAGCTCTTGTTTGTACTGAATTGGCTAGTTTTTGTCTTTGCAAGCTCTGCAGTTATCCAGCCATTTCGCACACACAACGGGAACATTCCCCACCGGCCACCACATAAATCCACCCATTTCTTTAGCACAAGCTGTGCACTTAGTGCCCCATTGCTCCAGAGGACGAGCTAGCATGCACCAGGAACTGACTAATCATCTTGCTGATTTCCACCCCCCTAAGGAGAAGAGCTATGTTTAGTGCAGCAGTTCCTTTAAGAATAACATGGCATGCCAGCAGCGAGCAAAACAAAAACCTTACGGCAAATACAGTAATATAGAGATACATCACACACGTCTCAAACAGAGTTACCCACATAAAGTAACGCTGGAAAATAAGTTGCTATCAACGAGTACTAGAATTCAATATTCTACCTCCAACCTAAGGGCCCAATCCTGCCTCCCTTACTCAGACTGATCAGTTCCTTACTCCATGAGTAGTTCCAATAGACAAGATTGTAGCTAGGAAAACACGGCTCATATTGAGAGCAATCCGCCTGGCAACTCGCACACTCATCACCCTCTGAGAGCTGAGCCAATCAGAGCACAATGCCGGGGGGCCAGGTTATAAACACAGGAGTTAAAGACAGCCCTGTGGACTCAGCACCAACAGATATGTCAGCTATGTGGGTTGGGATCCAAAGCCACATGGATACAGGCAACAGATTTCTGATTCACCACCAACAGTCACTTATTAGTCCCTGGGGACCCCAGACTGTCTGTTTGCTGCCCGGATTCTGAAGTGTTTGGAAGGACCAAGATGTTGCCACTTTCCTCAAGCTCTGAAGTTGCCCCACACTCCATATTACCACCACACTGTCCAGACTGGGAAATCATCTCAGAGAAGCTCAGTGGGAAATACATTTAGATGTGTGTGCTACAATATAGATGTGTTAATATGATCGTGAAACACCTCCTATTTCAATATATGTAACAGCAACAAGGTGGGAACAATCTGTCTGAGGGGCATGTGCAGATTTACTGTCTAATAGCTTTAAAAGTTATTCCTAATATTCCAAATACCATTTGCCATGTTTTATATTATTTTAAAACACATATTCTGTGTGCGTTAAATGTTTCTTAGTAAAACCAAGTGTATAGTTCTCTCTTTTTGAAAACTGTCTGGGAATGATTAACATCCATTTCTCAGGGTTGTACAGACAGTAGCCCTAAGGTTTCATTCTGTGCGGTGCCTTCTGAAAAGTCCTAAAAAGACAGAAGTCTGCAATAAAAAGGACATTATAATAGTTATCTGTAATGTGGCCTTTGCACCCATCTGCCTGGTTTCACACGCGAAAGAACAGTTTGGCTCACTGATTCCACTGAGATTCCTGATGGGTCATAATACTCCTCAATAGTTGTTAAGGCAGCAAAATCAGACCCTAAAGGTCCAATACCTGGCATGCAAGGAGCTGTCCAGAAGGAAGAAACGTGACATTAGAATAGGCCAGGCCCTTAAAACAGAAGCAGTGCAAAGCGTATCAGAGTCCTCCGGAGCAGGGATCCCAGGGCAGCATGACTTGACGTCCAAGTCACAGGACCAGGATGGAATCATGTTTGGGCCACGTCATCAGCGAAGCGACGTGCGGAACCGCTCCCTCGCTGGGATTTGTTGGGAATCGCTAGACGGTTGATTGAGCTTCTTGCAGCACTCGATCTTCCATTCCTTGCACAGCCACCACTCAGGAATATGTCAGCCCGAGTTCTGAGCACACAAGGAACGTGGTCGATACCAAAGGGCTAGCCAGGCATTCGTGGAAGAGGTGGCGTGGAAGGTGCTGCACTCCACACGTAGTCCAGTGTGATACCATGATTCTGACACACCATTCTGAGGCAGAGCTCATTCCCTGCTTCCTTCCTGCTCAGCTGGGGAGGAGCGGGAAAAGCAAGAAAGTAAATTGCTGCTCGCTTATACCAGCACCACGTTATGATACTGCCCAGGCCAGCTCAACTATGCTGGGCCATACTTTGGCGGGGGAGGGGGGAGCCAAGGCTGCCATTCCCTGCCCACAGGGAGAGACTAACCAGATGTGCAGCACCTCGGGCAGAGATCCAGCGGTCCTCACTCTCCCTTACTGCCCTGGGGAATGCGTGCTGCCCAACGCATAGATCTCGTTGGTCTATTCGGAGCAGAGCTTCAGGATGTTTATTTTGTGGTTTAGTTTGGTTTTAAATACACTGTATTTTGATGCTAAAGAAAATACGACGTTGCAGGGAGTGGCGTGCATAAAGTCAGCTTGCCTTTTTAAAAACGGACTGCTAGACACCTTACGGGTTACATCTGGATCAGAATCTAGATCATTCATAGTCCATTGGTATAATACACCAGCAATAATGGAGCTTTTTCAACTTCACGAAGCACAAAGAAAGAAAAGCTGAGCACAAGAAGCCGACATCTCCTGTAGCTTTGGATAAGCCTGATGGTTTTCAGGTTCAAAGACTATTAGAAATCTTTGGGACTTAGCCATTCAGGAAAATCAACGTGAGAGTGCAAGGAATTTATTAAACCCCAAATTCTGTTTTCAGCATGTGCACTGCAGATCTGATCCTCCACCTGCTCCCCAAAACTAAACTACCGTAGTTGAAACACACCACAGAGAAGCAGGCTAGACGTCAGTGGTAGCCCATTTCTAGGGCTACCATACGTCCGGATTTCCCTGGACATGTCCGGCTTTTCGCTCTTTAAATAGCCGTCTGGGGGGAATTTCTAAAAATCTAAAAATGTCCGGGATTTCCCCCCGGTCGGCTATTTATCGACCGAAAAGCGGCCGAGCGCCGCTGGGGGGAGCGGGGCTGTGCACCTGTGAGGGAACGTGGCGGCGGGGCTGGCAGCAGCGGCCAGAGCCCCTCCCCCGCTTCCCCCCTCCTCCACAGCCTCAGCACGCCGCTCGGCAGCGCTCGGGCTGGGCGGGGCGTACCTTGGGGCGCGGAGCCAGACACCTGCTCTAAGCCAAGCGGCACAGTAAGGGGGCCAGGGAGTTGGAGAAGGGGGGCAGTCGGGGAACAGGGAGCGGGGGTGGATGGGTCGGGAATTCGGGGGGGGGTTGTCAGGGGGGCGGGGTGTGGAGAGGGGTTGGGACAGTCAGGGACAGGGAGCAGGGGGGTTAGATGGGTCGGGGGTTCTGGGGGGGCTGTCAGGGGGGCAGGAGTGTGGAGAGGGGTTGGGACAGTCAGGGACAGGGAGCGGGGGGGGGTTAGATGGGTCGGGGGTTCTGGGGGGGCTGTCAGGGGGCGGGAAGTGGGAGGGAGTGGCTAGGGGGCGGGGCTACCCCCTCCCCCCCCCTTTTTTGAAAGTTCAGATATGGTAACCCTACCCATTTCTTCATATTAATCACATCTGATGTTGTCAAAACACCCTTTAAATAAAGGCCCGCAAGGCAACGTATGGTGTTTGTCTACAATTAAGTACAAACCACAGTTCAAATCACATAAAATCAAGAATTGCACAAGTTAAGCTTTCAGCAGTAACATGCATTCATCTCCATTGCACATCCTGCTTCTTTAGGACTTACATTTTATGACATGAAGCAATATACTAAGCTACAAACAACAGCACGTTGCAACAGGACTAGAAAATATTATATGTGCGCAATGCAGCTCAGTTAATTAACCTTAACATGTGCTTTGCTGACTTTTGCCATTTTGACTCTGCAGCCATAGTACCGCATTGAATTTCTACGCTATTTACCAGAAAGGGAAAAGAAAGCCCAAAGGATAGATGCCGGAGCAACTCAATTTACAGATTATACAAACTGACTTTGTGAACGAACCAATGGGCACTTAATTATTTCTGTAGTAAGCTAGCTGTGCATACATACGCAACAGAATGAGTTTACATATTAACCGGGAGAGAGTATTTTTCACTCCTGCATAACTCTAAAACAACAAAGGAGTTTGTTTAAACTTTGCAGAAAAATTCACCTTCAGGCAGCGGCCAAGCATGGGTAATTTATGAGCATGTGAGCATAGGGGATTAGAAGGGAAAAGTCTTTTGCAACCACCTGATAACAGTCACCTGCGTTAATACGAATACCAATAATATTTTAAAGGCTAAATCAAGAAAAATTAGTTTCTATGGCAACTAATGGGCCATTTAATGGATCAAGTTATTAGCATCGAGCCCACTGAGTCAATAGTCAGCATGGGAATGGTACAAAATATGATTTAAAGTAATTTACCAAAGAGTATAGTATTACAGCAGAGCTAATGACAAAAAATGTATTTAGCTGCACAGAACCTTCCATGCAGTGAAAAGCCAGGCTGTGTTTTGCGGAAAGATTATCTAGTATATCAGCCGGTTATATTATTTTTCCTGGAGGATATTTTCCTTTCCTTTATTTCGTTCCCTGAAGACCCTACTGGTTCTTGTTAGATCCAGATTTTTTTTAGAGGCTTTAATCCTGCTTCCATTTTTGCAAGTGCAGCCAGCTCCTTAGATGTCTAAATGGTAATAATTTGCACCTGCAAATAACTGCCAGGACAATTTTGTGACTGCAAAAAAAGGCAACATGTTTTCACAAAGGAGGCCCTTACAGATCAGTGTCATTTCCACAACAGTCTATGAGCAGAACCAGATGAGCTGCACCCACCATTTGCCAGTTCGTTACAAAAACATATCAATCAGGTGAAAAGTCAAAAGATAACAAGGCTCCAACGTGCACTTTGGTAACACCTAGAGGAACAGTGACATCAAGGAAGATAGGATTCGGGTTTCTAATCACAAACTGCTGCCTGTGACACACATCTGCCAAAGGCAGCATCGGATGATACAGTATGTCATGAAAAGCTTAAACAGATGGCACAGAGGCAGATCTGCATCACACCATTGCAGAGCCTGCATCCATCCATATGAGCCCCAGTGTTGTTTTAAGCAAGATATCAAGAGCCATGCAAAACCCACAGCAGGGGAATCCTAAAAGGAGCC
>NW_020664540.1:17475098-17502397 GCF_002925995.2 Terrapene triunguis | reverse complement strand
GGGATGCTATTTGTACCACCAGACCTTACTGAGCATCTTTGATGAGGCTGAGGGCCCCATGTTAGTAAGGGCAGCCTACTCTGGGCATGGGAGACAGGAGCGTGGCATCTATTGATGCTAAGGCAACAATGCAGTTGGGATAAGAGAGAATTAACTTTTACATCCCCCCCTCATCACTGTTCAGGTTGGGGACTATAGAAAGGGCAGCATAGGCTCCTGAGACGCTCTGAGAATGCGGGACTAGACAGACAGCACCAATCGGTAGCAGTGGTCTGAGGGCATCTACCACATGCTCCTGCTCTAGCAAATCCCTGAGTGCTGGGAGTACGATGAAGCATAACTTTGGAGTCCATTAAAACTGTACAGCAACCGCCTTTGAAGTAATCTTTAGCACCCACGTGTCACTGCCTTGAGAAGAGAGACTCTGTCTGACCCCCGTCATCATGGTCTGGACATCAAGTGAAGGGATGCAGTGTCCTGTCCTCGGCCAGCTGGAGGTGGAACTCTGGGTTTTGTCAAACTTGAGCTACTCTGTGCTCACTCCAGTGGCGAGCCCGTCCCATGGATTTTCTGACAATACGCACAAAATGAACCATTCCCACTGGAGCAGGGTCCACATTCCCCTCTTGCTAATCTGGCCAATACCAACACCTGTTGAAAACCTATTTTCCAAGACCATCGCTGTATCTGTCACCTGGCAACCCAGTTGGTAGCTAGTGATCTGGCTGATCATTTAACAACATCCACATGAAGGAGTCTAAATGGAGATTTCCTTTATATTGGGTTTAGATTCTTGCCTTGAAATTGGTGCACCAGACTACTGTGGCTCAGAAGTAGCAGGTGAAGGAAGGCAAGCTAGCCCCAAAAGCAAGAAAAACAGTGTGTTAAGCAAAGTGCATGATTTTTAAGAGAGTCTCTCATTTTGCAGGGGCGATTAACAGCTGGCCAAATACTGTTATTTAGACTCTAGAGGCTTAATTACCAGACTGTGCCTGCAAATTAGGGAGGTGGATTCAGTGCTAGCATTTGCACCCAAAGGCAGTCCCATAAGGGCAAGTTTTGAATGATGCAACTTTAAAAATTTGGCTCCAGGGGCCCAAATGTAGCCCCTTTTACTTCCATGCCACCTCGGGCTCCTTTTTGTTAAGCCCTGCTGTTATGAGCGCAGCGCAGCATCAGACAGAAAGCGCTGATATTCCATTAACGCACGACCAAATCGTTTACGACGACTAAGGGCCAGCATTCAGCTCTCTAACTGATGCACTGGCCACTGCACATGTGTTTAAGGGCAGAATTTGGCAGCTTCAGTTTGTTTTCTCCCATCTCCCTGGTGATGGCAAGAGTAATATTAATTAATAGAGATATAAAGCAATAGAGTGAACATGACCAAGTGTACTCATGGATGGCAATTGGCGTTACTGCTGTTAGTAATTAGGGAACACATGGCTAAGCACAAGCATGCCGATCTCCTGCTTATTCGGATGTGAAAGGGCATGTGAATCTGACTCACCGCCGTGCTGATGTGCCATTTCTTCTCCTTGACATACCCCAGGGTTCGTTTTAGATAAAAAGTCCTCCCTGGTCAGCATTCCGTCAACAATGAATGATGGGAGGGGGAACAGAAAAGTCACGGGCCACGCTCAAGGTGGGACAGGCCCAAGAAATGAGCATGTTCCAGAAAATAATGGATCAGGGCATAATGTGAAGGTTTGTCTTTATTTGCTAACAGGCTGTGGAAATCGCTGGAGTGCACAAATGTCAGGAAAGCGCAAAACAAAACACTCACAGAGAGTAGCAGGGCTAATGCAGCCGACTAACTGAAAAGCGACTTACACCCACTGAGGCACCAGGATTGCATGGGATGTAAAGTCAAAGGATCTGGCCCTTCATAGGGATGGCCCCAGATGAACTTAAATGTGCCCTCCTTCTACCACAAGTCACTGTCCCTTGACCCCACACTGGGGGCCTGTCTCTCCTGCCCTCCTGCTCCTTCCCTCTAAGTATTTTCTTTCTCTCCCTTGCAGAAAGACAAGAGGCTTTTCCCACTGAGAGCCACCATCTCTCACCCGCAATCCTCCTACCCCATTTCCACTCATTCCTCTGTCCATTTTCTCTCTCCCTGGACAAACAGAGCATCTTTGCTACACCCATACATGTCCAGTGCCTCCCCCTACAGCCCCACAGTGGTAAGCACAAGTACTGGCTATTAACCCTTCCCGTGTCCCAGTGAATCAGTAAGCGTCTTCCGGCAATAAAGACAGCTACTCGGACACATTTCCATAGCTGCTGTGGGCATAGGGTGACCAGATGTTCCGATTTTATAGGGACAGTCCCGATTTTGGGTCTTTTTTCTTATATAGGCTTCTATTACCCCCCCACCCTCTGTCCCGATTTTTCACATTTGCTGTCTGGTCACCCTATGTGGGCAAGTTACTGAGAAGGCAAAGCTGTGAAGTTGTGCAAATCTCCAGCAAAAAGACTAATTTCCCTGCGATGTCTGTTCCCCTTTCTGCACTCACACAACCTCAGCTTCACCCTTGCTATGTTTCTCATCATCTTTACTGATTGTGTTTGTCTTCAGACTGCGACGCTTGCTCTGGTCATACTGTACAGAAACACTACATCTGCGGTTTACACTTACCACTCCCCATCAGTGTACTTTCTTTCCAAACCGTTGGATTTACTTTCCCCTTTCACCCTTCAAGTTTCCCAATAATTAACTGACAAAGATGAGAAATTTCCTCCAGATTTATAGACACTTTGGATAGTTTCGTCTTCATATGTTTTGGGCCCAAGCCACAAAGTCTGGAAATAGATCCTAATCTAAAACTTCTTGAAAATGTTTGGGGCACTGGGATCTAGGGGACTGGTTCAGACTCATCTCTAGTTTTCAATCGACTTTAGGGAACATGTTATTCATGATAATTTAACAAAGTGAGCCCTGTGGATGCTGAATATCCCACCCAACCCTTTAAATGGCATTTGCTGGCTTCAGATACAAGACGATTTTCATTCTCAAACTTTCCCACTGGTCTAAAGAGTTCCTCTTGAATGATTAGACATTAGGCTCATCTATCCAGGTTCTGGACTAGTCATTGATGTTTCAAGAGGTTCATCCCAGCAGAGCTCCATTCAGTTCTACAGCATTATCTATGGCTGGTATTGGTGCAACCAGGATAGATCACTAGTACCTTGGAATTAATTACTGAAGTGAAAATAGACCGGGAAATAAACTTATCGGTGTCCTGAGAGTGCTGTTGCCATGATCCCCTCGTGCTACCATATGCACAGACAATAATTCCACACTAAACATGCCTGACATGTCACTCCAGCATGTCTTCAACTGCTTTACACAGATTTAGCATTTTTAAAGATTATTTTCATTAGAAATGTTGCCTTCAAGACTATGGAAAAATATATACCATTACCAAACACATAACTAACACAAAGCAACACTGATGAACCCACAATCCTTATCCTCCTGACCAAACCTAAATGAGACACATTCTAGGATCTTCTGTGTCTTCAGTGAAGCATACACACAGGTAACCCCCTCTGGAGTTGGTTGTTCATGGTATACTCCTCCAACGCTTTAGGAGACTCATCCCTGTACTACAACAGCAATGGCTACAGAGGCTCAGGACTCCATTTCCCAGGCTGCCTAGAGTCCAGGGCAGAGCTAGAACATGCTGGAAGCTACTACAAGTCCAGATTTGTGAGCCAAAATGCAAACAAAGCTATTGGTGTTGGCTATTTTTGGAGTGGAATGGAGAGAGAAGTGCCACAGCTGGAGAGATTCCCAGCAAACTTCCCTTTGCTACCAAAATGAAAACTTTGAACTCTGTTGGTGGTTACTGGCTTGATGAAAGGTTTCAATCCAGCAGAGACCAGGAAGCTGAGGAGCGATTTCACACGGGGCTATTGAGAACCAGCCTAATTTTCCACTGGACTCCAGAGCAGTGCACTTCGGGACAACCCTCCCTTTTAGGGGTGAAGACCTTGTAAGAAATCCTCTGTTTATTTTGCTTGTGAGTTTCAAGCCAGCTAACGATTATAGCACAGCATCAATAAACTGATTCTCAACTCACTTTCTGCCTAGGCAGGTGCTGGGAGGGAGCTGAGGGGTTTGGGCCCATTGTAGATGTGGTGGGTGTAGGATTTAAGGCATTGTGGATGCTTTATGATGTTAGTTACTCCTGTTCTTCCATTATCCCCTACCCTTTTTTCCCTGTACCTAATAAAGCTTCCCCTGTTGCTGTATTGATACTTCGGGAGTAGCAATAATTTTATTCCTTGTGTATT
Source organism: Terrapene triunguis (assembly GCF_002925995.2). Taxonomy (NCBI): domain Eukaryota; kingdom Metazoa; phylum Chordata; order Testudines; family Emydidae; genus Terrapene; species Terrapene triunguis. The sequence goes on along the minus strand of NW_020664540.1, from coordinate 17,498,095 downwards.
GGACTGCGTTCCTCGTGTATTGTTTGGTGGTAAACATTTTCCAAGGGACAGCACCCCTTGTGTTCCAGGTACTCGGTGAGGTCCTGCCCCTTTGGGTGGAGGCACCAGGCACCAAGATAAAGAACCCAGGACCCATACCCTTGAGGTAAGATGCCACTCCAAGCAGCAGGTTTGAGCCACACCTTGGGGGAGACGCTACATATAATCAACCCTTGGAACATCAGCAAGAAGTGGACCTAGGACCTCTTGTACTTAAATCAGGAGCTTCTGATGTTTGAGCTAAAGGACTAAAGCCTCTAGCTGTCAATGAGTCTGTACAGCTGCCCTGTTCTATGCGCCAGCCACTAGAGGAGGACAAAAACTCCCAACTTCCTGTGTGTTACATATAGCTTCTAACCACAGAGGATCAGATCCCATCAGTCTCTCATTAGTAATTCAGATTATCGGGAGTCCATGTGAAGGCATTTCAGCCAGCGTTATGACTATTCTGTCAATCAGATTGGTCTGTAGTCATCCTCCTCCTCAAAATCAGTCCGTTTGTAATACTTTCAGGGCTTCAACTAATGTTCCCATTTTCTTCCTAACATTTTCCATTAATTTGGTTTGGCTTGCAAAGCTAATTAATGTTGCATTTTCTTTTTTCTTATTCCCCCCCCCCCCGACTTCTTTCTGTTCTAAATGTTACAAGAGTATACAAGGACAAAAAGCTCTCCCTTCAGTGCAAAAACACCTCCGTCTAAATGAGGGGGTACTACGTCTAAATGTATATTTTACCTATACAATAACATCAACGGGATACAAAACTCTATGGTTGAGGTAAGGCTTTGTGTGTGGTTTAAAGTCTTGGAACTGCCTTTCCCCAGTTCTCACAGCATTCTTAAACTGGTTAAGAGAAAGGGAACATAGGGTTTTTTGGGGAAAAAAGACTTTTGTTTTTAATATATTACACATTACATCAGCCAGTCTTACCCTGCAGTTGTGATTACGGCTTGATTACTAGCTATTACTTCCACAGTCAGAACAGCAAAAAAACAGTATGGTGCCATCTCCATTAACGGAACGTGTAATTCCATAACAAGCTTGGTAGACCGCAGGGCTTCAGTTGGGTTAAACTCTAAAGTACATAAGTGTCTGCTCCAGCCATTATTTTAAAGCCTTTTGAAATAGCACCTTAACATACATCATTATTTTGCTTTACTTTGAACGGCTATAGGGATATTCTGTAGAGCAATTTTAGTCATTTTAACAGTTCTCAGGCATTTGAGATTCTCTCTGATAATAACAGATGCTTCTACTTTATCAGCCTTTTCACACCATTTTCAGCCCTTCATTTTCTTCTTTTACAGCTTATTTTTATATTAGAAGGATAATCTTGTGACTAAGGCCCTGAACATGGACTCAGGTGATCCGGGTTCAATGCCCAGGTTTGCCACATATGCCTTTTGTGAGCTTAGACAAATCACCTAATCTCTGTATTCCTCGCTTCTCCATCTGTAAAGTGGACATAATATTTTTCCCTTTCCCTCACATAATTGTCCACCTTGTCTAGTCAGACTGTAAGTGCTTCAAGGCAGACACCACCTCTGTGAGTTTGTGCAGCATTCAGCATGATGGGGCTTTGAGCTCAGCTGCCCCCCCAGGCGCTACTATAATATAAATACATATTTTTATTCTCTTTGTCCAAGTGGAATAGACAGAGACCAGAATATTTCTTTATTGGTTCCAAAAATGCAGGTGAAGATAACTGTCATATGCAACACCTGACTAACCTGACATGTGAGAGATTTTTCCATGTGCAAAGAGGGGGGAGGGATAGCTCAGTGGTTTGAGCATTGGCCTTCTAAACCCAGGGTTATGAGCTCAAATCTTGGGGGGGCCAGGGAGGGGGCGGGGGGAACTGTCAGGGACTGTACTTGGTCCTGCTAGTGAAGACAGGGGGCTGGACTCAATGACCTTTCAAGGTCCAGTCACGCTCTATGAGATAGGTATATCTCCATATATTTATATTTTATTTAAAGAGCAAACAGACAGATCAAGAATGGCCTTGGTTGTAGACTGAGAGAATCAATGTAATCTTGTCCAGGTGAGAGCACACACTGGGCATTTGCACCTCTCCTTGTATGTTCTGTACGGAGCTTAGAGAACAAAATGGCTGCTGAACACTCAGGAAGGCCAAGGGGCAGTATTCGGAAAACAAAAGGCCGGAAAGTTTGGAAGATGCACACAGCATAGCATAAGAAGATTATAATTTAGGATGCGGGGGCTGGCACGTTATGAAACCTGGTAACTGTTCTTCCAAATTGACACTGGGCCTACAAATGATCAGGACTTGATCCAAAGCCCACCGCAGTCAAAAAGAGTCTTACCAAGGATTTTACTGGCCTTTGGATCAGGCTCTTGGTCCCCAAACTATGCAGTTATCCCTCATTCCTTCCAGTAGGTCACAACCAGCTAATTAGTGCATCCAGTGTTGGGATATATCTCCAAGTATTTTTCTTTGGACGTGTGTGGCGGGGGGGGGGGGGGGGGGGGAGGTGGGGGGGGGGGCTACATAACCCCAAAAATTTTTAGGAAGTTGGCATACTGGGAAACTAATGATCGTACATCATAGGAAAAAGTCTCCTTCTACATGATGATTCTCAAATACTCAAAAGAGACTCTACGGAACCAGTGCATCCAAGGGACAAGTATATTGGGAGTTTGGTCACTGGCAGGGCTGGATGTATCTAATAAAGCTGCTAACTCTTTCCCTTAATGTGCATCAATTATGGATTGTCACTCAGAAAATAGTCCAACCTGTTTTAAAAAGTTGTGTGTCCTTCTTCCTGTGAATTTCTGATCTACGTCCCTCATTTCTTGCTCTCAAATAGACCCTAGTTGGCTGGGGAGTTTAATGGAGTCATACTCCACAGTGTTGTAATGGGCAAATACAAATCTATTTGTGAATCACTGTTAAGCCACAACCCTACTACTATTTAAGTTCTCTCGTTTTTACATGCCACAGCTGCTCTGCTGTTCACATTCATAAGTTGTTGTTTTTTATATAAAAAGCTGTTATGAGTTCATAAAAAGAACCATTCCCTAAAAGAATGAAATAAATGCTGTTTATTATTTTTGTCTGTGATTACCAGCAGGAATGATTGCAGCCTGAAAAAGTATAAGCTGAAATGAAATTAAATAAGACAGCAAATGGGGGAAAACAACTCATTCATTAACCAGATTTTCTCAGAAAACTTCCACTGTGTATATTTAGGCAGTTTTAGGTATTCTATGTATCCCAGTTAGCATAATAAATTAACTTACATCACAAGGTAATTGCTTACAATAAAGCTATTTCTCCAAGTGTAGTGTAATATCCAAGGATATTTTGCATATTTCCAGGGGGTTCTCTTTTTATTCCTAAACATGATCAGCTCAAACCATTTTATATCAAACAAAATTGTCAACAATTTCCTTGGACTCACTGCATCATAATCATGTTATGTCTTTATTAGCAGCACATGAAATAAAAAGGAAATCCGTGATTGAGTCACTAAATGATATTTGAGGAATAAATGTGTAGCAGCAAGCGAGAGCCTTGCTACTTCAGTACATGTGTGATAAATGAAGGGGAGGGAGAGGGTAGCTCCCTTTGATGGACACCCAGCCAGCCAATTAGCTCCAAAATCCCTCTTGGTGGCTGTTCTCTGCTTACTTGGTGACTGGGGCCCTAGGAGCAGAGCCCCGGGCGCAGGGCTGGAAGTGGGGCCCTGGGCACAGGGCCAGCAGCCGAGGCTGGCAGCCAGGACCCAAGCTCCAGGTGCGGGGTTGGGGAGCGGAGCGCAGGGCCAGCAGCCAAGACCTGAGCCCCAGGCACAGGGCCGGGTAGCGGAGTCCCGGGCGCAGGGCCGGGAACAGGGCCCCAGGCGCGGAGCCAGCCCGGGGAGCAGGGCGCGGAGCCAGCCCCGGGACCCGAGCTGGGGAGTGGAGCCCTGGGCACGGGGCCAGCAGACCCACATAAAACCTGGGGGTGATACAGCACCCTCAGCACTTCCTGTGCCTAGGTATACATACCAAATGATGGGGTCTAAATTAGCTGTTACCACTCAAGAAAGATCTTGGAGTCATTGTGGATAGTTCTCTGAAAACATCCACTTAGTGTGCAGCAGCAGTCAAAAAAGCTAATAATGTTATGAACCATTAGGAAAGGGATAGATAACAAGACAGAAAATAACATAATGCCTCTATATAAATCCATAGTACGCCCACACCTTGAATACTGTGTGCAGATCTAGATGCCCCATCTCAAAAAAGATATATTAGAATTGGAAAAGGTACAGAGAAGGGCAACTAAAATGATTAAGGGTATGGAACAGCTTCCGTATGAAGAAAGATTAAAAAAAGACTGGGACTGTTCAGCTTAGAAAAGAGATGACTAAGGAGGGATATGATAGAGGTCTATAAAATCATGACGGATGTGGAGAAAGTAAATAAAGAAGTGTTATTTACTCCTTCACATAACACAAGAACTAGTGGTCACCCAATGAAATTAATATGAAGCTGGATTAAAACAAACAAAAGGAAGTATTTATTCACACAACGCACAGACAACCTGTGGAACTCTTAGCCAGAGGATGTTGTGACAGCCAAAACTATAACAGTGTTCAAAAAAAACCTAGGTAAATTCATAGAGGATAAGTCCATCAATGACTATTAGCCAGGATGGGCAGGGATACAACACCATGCTCTGAGTGTCCCTAGCCTCTGTTTGCCAGAAGCTGGGAATGGGCGACAGGGGATGGATCACTTGATGATTCCCTGTTCTGTTCATTCTGTCTGAAGCACCTGTCATTGGTCACTGTCGGAAGACAGGATAGTGGGCTAGATGGACCATTGGTCTGACCCAATATGGACATTCTTATGTTCTGAAGTTTTTGTAGACTAGATGGACTATGATTCTAATCCCATGTGGCACTTCCCACAGGAAATGAGGGAAATGAATGTGTGTTGTCAAGATTCCTTGTAAAATCAGCACAAATATTCTATGAAAAGCTTCAGAATAGACATCTCCCTCCTTCCCAGGGCCGGCTCCAGGCACCAGCTTAACAAGCAGGTGCTTGGGGCGGCCAAGGGAGAGGGGCGGCACCTGCGGCAATTCGGGGGCGGCAGGTCCCTCACTCCCTCTAGGAGCGAAGGACCTGCCGCCGAACTGCTGGCACTTAAAACAGCTGCAGCAGTTATTACTCACCAGACTCCACCATGCTATTTCTCTGCACAATAAGAAGAGGGAACACTCTAGATTCTTGGTAATGTCAAGTACTGTGGGGATCTAAAAGTTGACGTTTTAGTGGCCCACGAAGACAAAACACTATACACACCCAGGATGATCAAGACCTGGCTGAAATCACAACCATGGGTTTGAATTTCCTAACTTCTATTCCTTTGAAATCTCAATCACATCACTGCATTTACGTGAAGTAATTTTTGAAGTGTAACCATGTCTGGTTTAGAAACAAAATACTTGAGAGTAATGAATGAGACACAATACCCCACTGCCTCTTGGACGGATGAAGATACTTGGCAAATGCTAACCTTAAGGATTCACCATTTCTTTTCTTATCTCATATGAAAACATTGATCTGTTTAACGTGCCCACATCTTGTAATTTCTCTCTTCCTCTGCTTGTCAAATTCACAAAACCAACTCTGAGTTAGGCCAGATTGGTCCATGCCTTTGATCAATAGAAAGGCAGAGACTACAAAGGTCAGGAAGATTCAAGTTTCCATAGGCAGAATGTGTGCATGAACTTAGATATTGCCTGGCTGCATTATACCAAGTTCTAGCCTGTTATCATACATTTGCTTTCGGGAGCACTAAAATTCAATGAAAATGTAATAGGAAGGTGATAAAAGAAGGCTAATGCTCAAATTCAGTCTTGCAAACCTCTTGCATTTTGCAGCAGAATCACACTTCTGAGACCATCAGACCCAACCCCTGCTCCAAGCAATTAATCTTCAGAAAATATTGCAAGTCCCTTGATTTTTTGTGAGTTGTAACATATGAGAGAGAGAGAGAGAGAGAGACAGATGATCGAGGTGCTAGACGAGTGAGAAAAATCCATAAACAGGTAAAATGAACTGAAATCAATTTTCCATCCTGGATCCAAGATAAGAAAATAGAGATTTTATGAGAAAGCAGCAGCGTGGCTGCTGTCTTGATAAAACATTTTGGTTGAACAGCTTTTTTGCTACAGGAGCAGCAGCTTCGTGACTGCTTAAGAAAGTACCTTGTATAGCCAGTCTGAAGGCAGCCGAAGAGCCCTGCCTTTTTTTAGGATGCTTTGAACCTCAAGACATGCAGGTCTGGAAAGGATCTGCAGCTTCACAGGTGATCATGCTGTCCCAACCCACACAAAAGCACAACCACAGAAAGTTCCTCCTCATGCATCTTCTGATTGGCCGGGGATCCAGTTGGCGAGCTGTCAATCCAGCAGAGAGAGCAAATGGAGAGTGAGTGTAAGTGGCCCCAGGACCATGAAGAAGCAGAGAAAAACGGTACTGGTGCTAAAGCCCAGGACGAAGGGGAATCAGTGCAGCACTGGCTGTGTGGGACCCGCAGAAGGAATTTTCTCCCTCTAGCTGAACTTGCTGATGGCTTTGTGGCTTTATCCATTAGACTAAGACTTAGGAGATCCTGGTTCAATGCCCCGCTCCGCCACAGGCTTCCTGTGTGACCCTGGGCAAGTCCCTTAGGATATGTCTCCGCTACCAACAACAACGTGGCAGTGCATCTCAGAGCCCGGGTCATCTGACTCAGGCTCTCGCTGTGTGACTAAAGATAGCAGCGTGCAAGTTGGGGCTCAGACACCCGGTGAAGGGGGTGGGTCTCCGAGGCCAGGCTCCAGCCTGAATGGCCTAGGCTGCTATTGTGAGCCCTAGAGCGTGAGCCCCACAAGCCCAAGTCAGTTGATCCCAGCCCTGAGACTTGCTGCCACTACACTATAGTGTAGACATACCCTTAGTCTCTCTGTACTTCTGTAGTGCCCATCCAAAACATGCTCTGCTCTTTAATAGCAAAACAGAGGGTCAGTCCTCAACGTAGGCAGGCTGTTGGTAGCAAACTGGAGGCCGCTCAGTGTCAGGTGCTGAAACTGTCTTGCTGGACCCCGTGTTGCCCAGCAAGCAGGGGGCAGTTCAGCCACTGGTAGGCGTGTCCGTCCTAGCACTGGTGCAAAGCATTCTGCCCCAAGCACTGCACCGTGCTCCAAATACAATACTCCGCTGAGCGTGCTAAGATGCTCAACCGTTGCAACCATTCATGAGGCCAAGGATTTCCCGCTCAGTGCCCTGCCCTCCCCTCCCCACAAAGGGGGGAAGGTCCTCCCAGACAGCAGAGAAAGCAACGGCCCGTCTCTTCGTGGCGGCAGAAAGACTGGAAAGTTGCAATCAGGTCAGCAAACATGCCAGCAGGAGAAGCTGCCTGTTTGTGGGAAAAGAAATATAAGAAATGATGATAAAAATAAGTACAGAACTTTTCCTCCAGGCTATTGGATTGGAGAGAAATTCCTCTGTTATGACTTCGGCCTGGAGCCGCGGGGAAAATACTGGAAACTGATGAGTCAGCGTGTCCGCAGAAGGCAGCTTCGAAACAGAATCTTCTGTTTTATAGGGACACAGCTGAAAAGTGACCTGATCTTGGACCTCCGATTTGAAACCGTTACACTGTGGTGAGAACATACGCTGAAACCGGAATAGCTGGCTGCTTACAAATCCACTGTTCCAAGGGGCGATATTTCTAGCCTCTCTTCAACCTCATCAATACGATTTATTCTGGCCTGGTGTGTGGGAATAATACTGGAACTGCATTGAAGAAGAGGCCTTGGTTAACAAGAAATAACGCCTTGCAAAAAGGCTGTCTTTGCAGAGAGAGTGCAGGGAACATCTCGTTTTATGAGCTTGGGATTTAGGCTATGTCTACACTACCACGGTAAGTCGACCTACGATACGCAACTCCAGATACGTGAATAACGTAGCTGGAGTCGACGTACCTTAGGTGGAGTTACCGCGGGGTCTACACCGTGGGGGGGCCACAAGAGATACTCTCCTGTCGACTTACCTTACTCTTCTCATCGGGGGTATAGTACAGGGGTCGACTGGAGAGCGATGTGCTATCGATTTGGTGGGTCTTCACTAGACCCGCTAAATCGACCGCCAGTGGATCGATCTCAGAGTGTTGATCCCGGCTGTAGTGGAGACCTGCCCTCAGGGTCCAATTTTGCACCACTGAAGTCAACAGGAGTTTTACCATTCACTTCAATGGGAGCAGAACTGGAGCCTTCATGCTGTTCCCACAGGCTACGCAGGAGGTAACAAACTTGCCCATTTCCCCAATGTTTTGTAAACTACAGGATAATTTGAAATAGAAACCTAAATGTGTGGTGTATGTGTGTCTGTGTGTGTACACACACACACAGACACACACTTATTCTAATCTTGTATTCTTGCCAGGTGATACACTGTATTTTCCTTCAAACAGATGCTAGGCAGAAGTCAACACACAAGTGCATACAGTACAAGCTTGATTATTTGAATGCTACAGAGACTCTGAAAGGTTGGATGATAAAGGTTCTGATAATTGAGGGAATATTCAATGTAATTAACAGGCACTGAGGGATATGAAGCTGTTTCAGATGACAGGTGGTTGGATAATTGAAGTTATCCGAGATGGATGAGATTCTGTCACTCTTACACAGAACAGTATCAGACTCCATAAGTAACTCCAATGAAGTCAGTAGCCCTCCTGGAGGAGTAAAGGGCTTCTCACCATGAGTAAAAGTATCTGAATATGGGTCTCTAGTCGTTTTCCTCTCTTGCACAGTATTTTAGAATGTGGGATACATAAAAAAATATGTACCGGTATCTTTAAAGCAGAGTTAATATTTATTCAGGGAATTAAATTCAGCTAACGGGGAACCAATCAGCCAGCACAACAGCATCAGAAAGTAGCCAAAGCCCTTCCCTACAGCTTCACTGACATTTAATCACGTCACTAATGTTAGAGGACTGCGACAACTGAGAGGAGAAAAAAAGGTGGAGCGAGAGAAATCACTATTTGCCAAAGAGGATAAAGTCAGCAAGGAAATAAATGTTACTTCCTACTTTTAAGAGGTATTGCAAACACTGAACAAAAAAACCCCAAAACATAACATAAAAAGGAATTGACTTACAACCCTCTATTTATTTTTTTCATTTGGAAAGAATTTTGAGCAGTGAATCTATGCATGGCTTCTTTCCCCTCGCCTCGCACATGCTGTACTGAGATTCACCAAATTTAGAAGAAAAGTGTCTTCTATTTGTAATCTGTATTCGTTTGTTGATTGCAACAAACAGAATTTGCCCTTACTTGACTGTGATTATTGACTGCATGAGGGGAATTCTCAAAGTTGCATAGTGCTGACATAACTCTTCAACGGGAGCCATTTTAGGCTAATACTGAGCAATTTTGAACCCCACCCTAGAATGCAAACAATTATAGAATGAACCTCTAAACATCTATATTTCAAAAATATTTCCAGGGAGAAGAGCACCAGGTTTTAGATTGAAGATCTCCTGTGAATTCACTGTCCCAATTCCCGGCTCAGCTAACCACACATCACAAAACTCCCACTTATTGCAATACAAGTTCCATGCGTGACGGCAAAACTGAGCCTCATGAAAGAGAGATAAGTTTAATTCATCATGACTGTAAAGAGCTCTCTGCAAGTCTATATTTTAGTGTTCAAAATGCTATACAAAGAATTCACACCATAGAATTTTGTTCCCCGATACTTTATTGAAACAATATATTATTTGATTAATCTTTTTAGGCTGCTAATGGTAGCTACAAAATATATCTGAATGGGTGAGCTTGGCTAGGAAAGAAGCTGTCAGACACATTCCAACTGTGGTCTTAGTTGGAGAGCCTGATTAGCTTTTTATGTCTTTAGTCCTGAGATCGGGACCAAGAATTAGCCTATCCCTACTGTGAACACCTTCAAGGTCTGTCTTTTGAAAACTGTGTCTACTACCCTCATTCCTCACCTCCACATATCTCCAAATTCCCAATACAACTCCCTTGTCCACAGACAGAAAGGAGGAAGTGGATGCAGCAGAAGGGAAAGACTGTCAGAACAAGCAAAGAAGAGATGGGTTCAGAAAGCAGGGGAATGAAGAAATGGATGGAAACACACACAAAAAAAGCAGGTCTGAGAAGCTAAAGGAAGGAAAATGAAAAGGAATAAACCACACTTTCTCCAAGGTCTAGAGTTTGAGAGACCTTGGTTTCATTAAATTAACTAATGGTGTGCAGAGTATGGGGCAGATGAATCAGCCTGGACAGAACACGAACTAACCAGAACCTTTGCTTAAAATGTGTCCATGAAAAACATGAAACCTGAAGATCTGAAAAGGTTGGTTTGATTTTTTTTTTTTAATTATGTTTCATTTGTATACATCTCTGCAGCTTCCTTGTTCTGGTCAACCTTCCTGCTCCAGAAAGAAATCTAGATGTCCCTTGGGCTTATGTATGCATCTGCTTCAATTGCTTATCCTGGTGTTTTATTTCATATGTTTATTATTTCCCTGGCGCTGTACGTGCTTTGAGTCACTAGCAAACTGAGCAACATTTAATGTGAGGTTCATTAAGACGAGTGGTTCTCAAACTCTTCCATAGCATGACCTGAAGTTACAACAAAAAGAGTTTCAGGAACCCACTGCCATAAGTTTCAGGATCCCATCCTTTCTAGCCATAAAAAAAAAAAAAGGAGGGTGGTTGCAATCCCTTGAAACTTGCCTGCAACGCCAGGTTTGGAAATCATGAGCTAGAGCAATCCCATGCTCAGGGCCTGGTCACACTGTGACACTAATTGGGCTAAATGAGCTTCATTGCACTCAAGAGAGTCCAGCACTTAGAAGAGCAAATCTCACCAATACCTCTGCAAACAAGATGACCTGAAATGGCTACAAGGGCGAACGACAGGAGAGTTATAGCGATCCGGCTACCGGAAGAGGCTGGGTCGCAGTTTGGGACTCACCTGTGGCCGAGGATGGCCCGTCACCAAGCAGGTGAGCTCCAGAGTCTCCCCCTCGCGGATGGTGTATACCCTTTCCGAGTAGCGCTCCTCCTCGATGTTACACGCCAGGCCGGAGTGCACGATCCGCACCGTGGGTGGGGCTGTCAAACCAGCAGAAAGAGAAACATGTCAGTAAAATGTTTCCGCACAGCACCTTGCCCCTTGTCCCCCCAGAAACAACTGCTAGACACAGTCCCAGCCATACACAGCCCAACTCAGTGACAACACTCTGAGTTCACGTGAGGGGTAAGGCCCTTCTCTGATGGAAGAATCCGATACTCTGTTTTTGGATGCAAAATCAGTTATATCACTACTCACACAGACTTCCTCTAAACACCTTCCCCTCCCCCACTGCTCCACACCCTCCCCCCATAAAAAGCAGGGCCACAAACAAGGAACCAGATAACAGCTTCATCTCTGATGTTTCATTTGGTTGTTTTTCCCTTCCATTGCAAGAGACTCCGAAAGGACACCCCTGAGGTATGCGCACAAGAGCTGCAGGGGCATTGCAGATCTGCCCTCACAGCCTCACAAACCGGGCTCACCCTTGCCCTGGTGGGGACTCTGCTACAGATGCCAGGACTTCAGCCTCCTGCCCATTCAGCTGTTGGGCTCTCCGGTGAGGCTGCCAATACGGGGCACAGTTAGGATGGTGCTTTTTCAGACACCTTTACCGTAACGACTGGCCTGAAATCGCCTGCTTGCTTTGCAAAGGCATGGGACAGTCTGAAGCATACCGACTTCTGGACTAGGTTAGAACCAGTGCTCAGATTCACTGACTATCCCACTCCCATGTCTGTGACCTATCCAATCGGTGTCGCCTTTTGTCCATATTTTATGGTAGAGATGGGTGCCTGGAACTTGAAAACAACAAACTTACGGAAAGTTCAGATCCAAAATCCAGATACTCAATGTTTGGCCCAAGCCCATTTCTACTGTGGCTATCTCCCAACCTAGATTAGCATCCACTGGCATTAAAGGTAAGTTTTAGTAGGACTGACACCTTTGTTTGATGATGCCATTTCTTATTCTTTACACATGGGGAACCTCAAGAACAGTGGAAGACACAGCGTGACGGCTAACACTGAAAGAGAAAGATGTTTAACTGCAAACATATTGCCCTGAAATATGGCACTAAAACACAATAGCGATCCGGCTACTGGAAGAGGCTGGGTCGCAGTTTGGGACTCACCTGTGGCCAGGGGCCCAGGGGTCGCCAGCAGGATTTGAATACAGGGACTTTAGCACCACAGCACAGCATCCTCCCACATGAACTGAAAGATTAACTCCATTAGCTGGCAGCAGTAGTAGGCTGTGAGGGACAAGTTCAGTGCCATGAAAATTGGCTGTAATATTTATGTATACCCAGCTGTCCCCTAAAGGATGCCTTTTCAGACTCATTTGCACTCTCATTATTTTTGTTTTCCTTTCCAAAATCAACTTTCCGTTTTTGTTCTTTTTATTATATATCTTTCTAATTGTATTATAACACGTATTAGGTAAATAAAAAGCTTTAATTGAACCACTAAAATAAAGTAGTCAGCACAACAGGGTTGATTCTACTCCCATTTAAAGTGAATATTAACATCCATCAACTTCATTGGGACCAGGAGCAGGACCAGAGTTTCATTTAGGACAGATTCCATTTTCCTGGTATGTTTAAACTGCACTAAGAAAAGTGAAATGTTTCCATGTGTCCCACATGTGTAGCACGTGTCGCCTATGCCGGAAAACTACAATGGTTGTCATATCGGATGCTCAACTCACAGTACTGTTTTACTAGTCCCGGAGAGAATAACAATGGTTCTATGGAATGTCAGTAATTCCGAGCCATGCAATTCCCCCTCATTCAAATTCCACACGAGCAGATCAATAGGAGGAGAAGGTCAAGTACTCATTACGGTGCCCTCGCTGAATGAAATATAACAAGACAATAAATGGCAAAAGGTAAATCAGATGTATAAAAAATAAGTCAGCTTTAAAACTCTCCGGAGCGATGCTATTAGTTATTAGGGGCAAACCCGACTGTTAACCTGCTGGTGGCCCTTCAGTCTGAGAGCCTGGCACAAGCCTGCAGGACAGTGAAATTAGATCCGGTGGCCAAGTCTTGACCCAAAGGAGCTCCGAGGCATGGGCCTAAGCAGCCCACTTTGTCGATGACCTGGAAGCCTCAGCTCCGGCCTCACCGAATGGAGGCTACGTAGGCTCTGATACGGCAAAGACTTACGCACATGCTTAACTTTACACTGTGAGAACGCCCCTCTTTCGTCACATCAGGGCCCAGTGTTTCTCCCTCCGGCGCTGAGGGAGCCTGTGGTAAATCAATCCCACTCTGGAGGTTTAGTACTGGACATTGGTTTATTTACAGTATTCAGAGGGTAGGCCCACAGGTTGGCCGGGGGCGTCTTTAAACAGAAACAAAAGATATTAAATTGCCTCACTCCCACTGGAGAACTGCCTCTCCTCACGCTGACTACCTATCACCAGCCATCCTCTTTCACTCACCCTGAGCCCAGCTATGCTGCGAACCAAGGTCCTCTCCCCAGACAGAAATAACACAAGATTTCCCTTATAGGGAAAAACAGCTCTTCACCTAGGAGATGCCTTTTCCCCTTGCCGCACACAACCCTTCTGCAGCTTGCATCTCATGTCTCCTCGTAGCCTGTTCACTGGAGCTGGTTTTTAAGGTCCCAGGCTGCCCTTAATTAGACTCAGGTGTCCACAATTAACCTGAGCTAACCTCTTTCAGTTTATAGGAAAAAGAGCTTTAATCATTCTAAGACTAATATACCACCCTCCAAACACTCTTCCAGAACAGCCAGGACCTGAGTTTAATGGCTGTATGCAGTGTTGTTGTGTGCACTGTTGTTGTGTGCACTGTTGGTCCCAGGATATTAGAGAGAGAAGCTGTAAGCTCAAAAGCGTGTCTCTCTCACCCACAGAAGTTGGTCCAATAAAAGACATCAACTCCCCCACCTTGTCTTTCAGGTCTGCCCTTGTCACACCACATAACTTTATGCACCAAGCGTGTCCCTAAACCTTTGCAGATCAGGGTTTTAGCACCTGAGCAGAAATCCAGGCTCAAATAATCAACCAGGTGCAAGGCTTCCGATATTTTAAATATCTGACCCTGGAAGTCTTAAGAAAATGAGTCTAAGGCAAAGTTGTCCAGACAGCATGAATGAACAGCACTAGAATAAGACAGTTAAGGCCAGTATAACTGACTCCCTTTCTCTTATCTACCCTGAATTGTATCTGTTGCAATCTACTCTATTTAAAATCATTTTCAGTTTGCCTGGCCTATGCCAGCCTTTTTGGTAAGTGTTTAAGAAATCTGGCCTTGTTGCTCACCGATCCCAAGGGCACAGGCTGAACGTTATAGCTTTATTTATAATGGAGTGGATCCCTTTGTTAATCAGGTTTTCACAACTCAAATGATAGAAGGTGAATATTAGTTTTGAAGGTTTTCCACATGAGTAACAAGCAGCAACAAGATTCCAGTTAGACCACCTCAAATAAGCAAATAGGCATGAACGCAAATTTCCTTCCAGGCACTCTGAGTTCATGTCCTCTGTGATGAATATCACTCATTGTTTTCCTTGGACACTACTGTGACAAAAGTAGCTCCAATCAAAAAGGATACAACACCCATGGAAACCAGTTATCTTCTATGTAGAATGAGTGAGTCAATACACACACGTTATACCCAATATATTCTAAAGATTAGACAGCAGATATATAAGGAGAGAGAGAACTAATATCTCTCTCTCTCTTTCTACTCAGAGTCCTGGGGTCTCTCTCAGAATTCCCACTCTCCCAATACCCAGAGTTGTCCGCATAAAGAGAAATTGGATTGTGCCCAACAGGGCCTGTCACTACACTATTATTGGGATGGCTTCTTTGAGACCTTAGGGCTGCGATAGTCAATTATTTTTTGTCAAGGTCCAAATTTCTTGGTCAAGGTATAGTCAAGGTCCAGACTCCAGATAAATAAAAAACAACAACAACAACAAGTAAATAAAAAGATGTTGAGGTCCTTTCAAAAGCATCTGGTGGTTCGAATTTAGCCCACAGTCCACCTATAGACTCCCCTTGGCCTAAGGTGATGTTTATTGCTTGCAAGAAAGAAATTAAAGATCTGTGTCATTTTCCTGTGGTCACACTGAGGGCTGGTCTACATGGAAAGTTAATGTGCAGCAAGCGAGGGTGTGAATTTACAGCTCACGACCTACTCCGGACTAACTCGCTGTGTGGACACTTTTGCTGTGCTCTGAGAATGCTTCTATGTGCACTGCACTTTGGAAGCATATTAAGCTAAACCACCCGAGGGTGCGCTCTTAGGCTGTATCTGCACTACAAGCTAGGGGTGCGATTCCCCTGCTCACGTACACATACTCGTGCTAGTGCCATCGAGTCAGTGCAAGTGTAAATAGCGTAGCCACGGTAGCATGGGTGGAGGTGTGGCTTAGCCATGCCGCGTCTGTCCCCACTGGATTCAGGCAGGTACGTACTCAGCATGGCAAAGCTGTGAGTCCGCTGCCGCTCCCCGGGTTCCTGTGGTCGTGCTGCTCTTTGTACGCGTGCTAGCTCAACGGCGGCTGGCGTGAGCGTGGGTACACGAGCCGGGGAATCATGCCCCTCGCTCGTAGCGTGAACGTGCAGAGGGAGTTAGTGCGGAGTAGCAAGTGTGCTCTGAATTCGCACACTAGCTTGCTGTGCACTAACTTCCCCATATACACTAGCCCTAAGTAAAACCTTATGCCGCCTCATTGACTCCAGCAAGATGACTTGGGGCATAAGGTACATTCAACATGAGTAAAGGCATCACAAGCTAACCTCTAACGATCACCGTGTCCTCAGCCTTACTAATCTATTAGTCCGAGTAATAATAAAGTCACTTACATTACAGCTCTCCCCACATAAAGGGTGTGGACTTGTGTGTCTTTAGTAGCTCACTGTAACAAAGGGGTGTGTTTCACGGAAACTAGCCAGGTTCACTAGCTGCTTCAATTGACAGTCACCTCACTTAAGTCTTCTCAAGCTGTTTGTTCAAGCAGACGTGCAGCACGAGACCATTGTGTTAATGGTCCTCATACTGTGAGAGGCTCCAGGAGCGCAGTTCTGGGATCACGCTGTGTCCGGCCTTTGTGCAATGTGCCATGCACGAGGCAGTGCAGAGGGTGGGGCCAGCGTGTCGCGAGCCTCGTGCAGTCTGTGCGAGGCCTGAGTAGAACAGCAAGCCCTGTGCTCCCGGGAGTATAGAAACTGCTCCCTTGGGGTACACTGCCCCTCGAAGGAGTCAGACAGGGCAGGCTGCAGGCAAATCCCCACCTCTGCCTAGGTTCTCCCCAGTCTCCCCAGAGGTGGGGGAAAGGAATAGGCTGCATCTCACAAAGGTATGTGGTAATGGGCGCACTGGCTTTGCACCTTTGTGCCATGGAGAGGAACTATGCATCCTGAGGCTGAGTACCCCCATTGGCTAGGGCTGTCCTGAGCCGGGCAGTTCTGCATTGCCACGAATTACGCCTAGATGAGCCAAGCCTCCTCTTTGTATAAATTACATTCTTCCCATTTATCTGAGCGGCTTCTCTGACTTCAGCTGCAAAACAATGCATCTGCCAGCACTATCAAACCTGGATGGAATGCACTTGGAGGAAACCACTTCCCCAAGTAGGTAGTCTGACACAGGGGCCTTGTGTCTGGGGCACAGAGGACACAAGGAGAGGGCTGAGCTGCTTCGAACCCAGAACCTTAGGAGCCGATGGGAAAGCCACCTGCTCAAGAGGGTGCTTTACCCCTACAAAAATTAAATAATACACTTGTGACTGGAAAATGATGGGAGGGCCAACCTCTACTGGCTACGGAGCAGGCTGCTTGCCCGCTTATATTCCTAAAACTTTACCTAACTTAACGTTAAATGAAAATTCCTCAGAGGGAAAAATAATTAATTTGCTGAACACCGGCATCAAAAATACCCATGTGGGTCTAATTCGATAGTAGCGATGTACCTGATCCTTACACCCAGATCCAATACCCTCAGATGTTGGAAGGGTTTGTATCCAGACCCAGAGCCCAAGGCTGACTTCAAGTTCTAACCTAGAACCATTTTCTCCCTAAACCTCCTCTAAATAAGCCACCACTTCTCTAGGAAGTAGGACCTTTGGTCCTCTTTAAGATAAAAATGATTGCCATTTGACCAGCAGAGGGTGCTATCAGATTATGATGGCTCACAACCACCTTATTGAGCGCATGACTTTAGGAATCTGAAGGTATGTTTGCTCTGCAGCTGGGAGCATACCTCCTAGCCTGGGTAGAGAGACTCCTGCTAGCTCAGCTCGAGCTAGTAATAGCAGTGTGGATGTTGCAAAACTGCTGGTGGTTCAGGCTAGCCACCTGAGTCCAAACCCTCCCAATCCCCTGGGTCTGACCTCCGGAGTGCTAGCCAGAGCTCAGCTGGTCCAGTAACATCCAGACTGCTATATTTAGCATGTTAGTTTGAGCCCAACTAAGGTGAATCTGTCTACCTGGGCTAGGAGGCTCACTCCATCTGCACTGTAGACATATCCTGAACGGTTGGGGCTATAGTTTCCTGAACATGTGCACTCCCCGGTGCACCCACATGGCTTGGGACATATTTCACAACATCACTTTCCCTCATATCCAATCACCAATGAAAAATCAGGACGAGAAAAGACATTAGGAAAACATACGGCTCCCCTTCCAACTTTGTATTTCTAGGTTCATTACGTATTTTGATCACACTGATTTTTAAAGCATTTTAAAGCAGGCATTAGGAAGTGTTTAGATCCTAAATTTTGTAGCTGCTGTCAAGACCATGGCAGCTCACTGTGAAGTGACTCCACATCCGTCAACAGAGCCTTTGAAATTGACACATGAGTAGATGCTGCTGGCTGGCTTTGAAGATGAAAGCGATGTTTGCTAAAGAACCTGGCTGGAGCTTTTTGAACTAAGCCTTATTTTTTAAAGCTGCCGTTTCCTCAGCTTTGTACTGGATAAGTTTAGTTTACAAACAGCAGCTACGTTCTGTCATCTCCCAGAGTTCCAGCAGGTCCACCTGTGACAGGTTGGATCACAGAAACCCCCTTGGGAGCTGGCACCCAATGTACCAAGACTACCCCTCCTCCTGAACTTACTGCCAGAGACTTGGACACTGACCATGGCGGAGGCAGTATACCTAAAATTCGTTTTTGGGCTCCCCTATGGGGCAGACACACCTGTGTCCCCCAAAAGGGAAAGAGACCCTGATCCAGCTGTAGGCTCACAGCTCCAAGCTATGAGAGACCTTTCGCTGGCCAGCAAAATCCCCCCCGCCCCTTTCACTCAGGTTGGGTTTGCTTCCAGCTAGAGTCCTTGGGGTTTGTTCCCACCGCAGCAGTCACCAGGACCCCAACTTCCAGCTCCAGGATACATGTCTCTGTGCACCTCTTCCACTCCATTACAGCCAGGTCATGCTTCTGGGTCTTACTTGCTTTGTCTCTTAAGTCTAGGTTGGTGGGCAGCCTTTCCTTTTTCCAGGTCAGCCTTTTCCCAGGCAAATTGTACATCAATTTCCATTTGTCTTCCCTTGAGACCATCACTCGATGAGCTGGGATACCACCGAGAACCCCCTCCTGCCAGAACAGGCACCCCTCCCCTCCTGTCTTGCTAGGTTAGACACTCCAGTCAGCTTCAGCACAGACAGAGGTTGGGCCACACCCATCTGCAGTTCACTGAAACTGAGATGCACTCAGCTCAGGGGCTTCTTAGTAAACAGAGACATTCCCAGCGCCCAGTGTTCAGTCTTTCTGGGCAATTTGCAACTTGTGTAGTTTTAGCTTCTTTTGATCTTCATTCTTACTTATTTTGCTTCCTTTTCTGTCCCTACTTCCCTTTCCCGAAATAAGCAAACAGAAAATAACAAACCAGTAACCACTTTGTCTGTTCTCCAGCCACCACACTTAAAACTCACTTAAAATCACTACCAGTATCTCAAAGCAATCAGCTGTGCACAGATCCTGCTCGACTACGCCACTGTGATGGGTTGGATCACAGAAACCCCCTTGGGAGCTGCCACCCAATGTACCAAGACTACCCCTGCTCCTGTTTTCCCTGCCAGCTCAGGACTCCAGCACCCTGTCTTGCTGAGCCAGACACTCCCGTCTGCTCCAACACAGACCCAGGGTCTGAATCACTTGCCCCAAAGCTGCAAGTTTACCTGAAAACAGCTCACAGAAGTGTGCTTGTCTTTAGCACTCAGATGCCCAACTCCCTATGGGGTCTAAACCCAGATAAATCCGTTTTACCCTGTATAAAGCTTATGCAGGGCAAACTCATAAATTGTTCGCCCTCTATAACACTGATAGAGAGATATGCACAGTTGTTTGCTACCCCAGGTATTAATACATACTCTGAGTAAATTACTAAATAAAAAGTGATTTTATTAAATACAGACAGTAGGATTTAAGTGGTTCAAAGTAGTAACAGACAGAACAAAGTAAGTCACAAGCAAAATAAAATAAAATGCGCAAATCTATGCCTAATCAAACTAAATACAGATAATCTCACCCTCAGAGATGCTTTAGTAAGTTTTTCTCAGACTGGACACCTTCCAGGCCTGGGCACAATTCTTTCCCCTGGTACAGCTCTTGTTCCAGCTTAGGTGTTAGCTAGGGGATTCTCCATGATGGCTCCTCTCTCCCTTGTTCTCTTCCACCCCTTTATATATCTTTTGCATAAGGCGGGAACCCTTTGTCCCTCTGGGTTTCCACCCCCCCTCACTGGAAAAGCACCAGGTTAAAGATGGATTCCAGTTCAGGTGACATGATCACGTCACTGCAAGACTTCATTGCCCACTTGCCAGCACACACATATACAGGAAGACTCACAGGTAAACACAGCCACCTGCGGATAATGGTCCTTGTTAATAGGAGTCATCAAGATTCCAAACCATCATTAATGGCCCACACTTTACATAATTACAATAGGCCCTCAGAGTTATATTTTATATTTCTAGTTTTAGATACAAGAGTGGTACATTTATACAAATCGGATGATCATAGTCAGTAGATTATAAGCTTTGTAATGATACCTTACAAGAGACCTTTTGCATGAAGCATATCCCAGTTACGTTATATTCACTTATTACCATATTTTTCTAAAACTATCCCAGTTACATTATATTCACTTATTATCATGTTTTTATAAAACCATATAGACTGCACAACGTCACACCACCCTCTCTGCCACCCATTCAAAGACAGAAAATATATCATGATGTCAAGTTGTTTTCTACTCTGCGCTTTTCTGGGTTACTTTTCAAAGCCTAGCATGCACCATTATTTGAGTTATACACACAAATACCTTATATGCAGGCCCGTATCTGGTTTCTGGGCACAAATAACTTGGTCATTCCTGTTAGACTTTCGTTAGTTTCAGTTCTGAATTTGATGGCACACCCTTCCCTATAGCAGAATTCTTCTCTTTGAGCATCTAGTGTTCCCTTTGCAGTCACAGTGGAAGGGTTGGTGTTCAAGTTATGAAGGACTTAAGAGCTGGCTGAAGAGCTGGACTGTTATTGTTGATTTTTTTATAAGCCTGGAAGCGCTAAGTTCCAGAAGACTGGAAGAAAGTGAATGTTGTGCCAATATTTAAGAAGGGTAAATGGATGAGCCTGATAATTATGGGCCTGTCAGCCTGACATCGATCCCAGGCATGATAATAGAGAGACTGACACAGGACGCAGAATTAAAGGACAGTAATTAAGCAATACCAATCAACATGGGTTAATAGAAAATAGAGCCTCTCAAATAACCTGATATCTTTTTTTTGGATGAGATTACAAGTTCAATTGGTAAAGGTAATAGTATTGGTGTAATATACTTAGGCTTCTGTAAGGTGCTTGACTTGGTAGCACACGACATTTTGATTAAAAACGAATGTAAAATTAACATGGCACAAAGTATACGGATTAAAAACTGGCTAGCTGAAAGATCTCAAAATGTATTTGTACAAGGGGAATGATCAACAAGCAAGTGTGATTCTGGGGAGGACGGGGTCCCACCAGAATTAGTTCTTGGCCCTATGCTATTTGACATTTTTATCAATGAGCTGGAAGGCGAGACTTGATTACAGTTGGTAAGTATCTACATGGAGAAGAAATTTTTGATAATGGGCTCTTGAATCTAGCAGAGACAGGTATAACATGATCCAATGACTGAAAGTTGAAACTCACAAATTCAGACTGGAAATGAGGCATACACTTTTAACAGAGAGGGTAATTAACTATTGTAACAACTTACCAAGGGTCGTGGTGGATTCTCCATCACTGATGCTTTTAAAATCAAGATGGGATGTTTTTTCTAATAGATGTGCTCTAGGAACTATTTGAGTGGAGTTCAGACTAGATGACCACAGTGGTCCCTTCTAGTCTTGGAAGCTATGAATCTCTGACTGGCCTCTTAGACGCTGATTGAGCAAAGTACTTAAGCATGGGACTAGGACTATTCCCATGCTTAAAGTCAGGTAGGTCTTACACTTCGATCGTGAACTCCCTGGGGAGCAGGGACAGTTGTTTTGGTCGGTCGTGCACACTGCCTCGCTCCTGGGCTCCTATCCGCTCCCGGAATGCAAATAATAAATTAAGTGCCAGGCAGAATCAGAGCCCTAGTGCAGCAAGGTGAGAAAAGGGCCAGCATTTTTTTTTTAATATGCTTCAGAAGTATTTTGTAGATTTAATAAAAAATAATGATTGAGACCCTGATTTTGATTATTTTCTGTCAATCTGGTCTATTAAATCAAAATGTACCATATTTTCTCTCTCTCTGGTCTAGCCTATCAGTAGCATTGCCAACCCCAAGTGTTCAAAATTCATGAGGTCAGATTCCAAAAAATCATGAGATTTTTTTATATAATGCGCTTTGGATTCTTTAGTTGGCTTTTGATTTCTGAGCCTTTGGGGTACACCTGGGTTGTGTTTTCAAGCTCCTTTCTGCAGCTCTGACGGCTACATCCTTACTTTAAAAAAACAGGGGGACATTTGAGATTGTCACATAATCAAAGGATTTCAAGAGCTGATGCTTTAGGTAACGCAAATACCACAAGACTCCCAATGAAATTGAGAGAGCTGGCAACACTATCAGAAATAGAGCCTTTTAAATTCATATTATATTCAAATGCCCTTAACTTTAGTGTCAATACATTTTCGTACAATAACCACCAGGTCTCGAAAAGAAACACATGCATGCAAAAATTACCCATGATGCGCAATTATGGCAAAAGTGCACAGTCCCGTAAGTAAAGATCAAATAAACAAACACCAAAAAAATCCTTTTCCTTTTTATACTTTTACTTTTTATGGTTCAGAAGATATTACGTAATTATGAAATGTCACCACTTTCTCAACTATAGGAATATTCATTACAGCTCTTTCTGAAATATGCCTCCCAAGATTAAATACCAGATGACACATTATAGTAATTCATAGAATCATAGATTCTAGGACTGGAAGGGACTTCGAGAGGTCATCGAGTCCAGTCCCCTGCCCTCATGGCAGGACCAAATACTGTCTAGACCATCCCTGATAGACATTTATCTAACCTACTCTTAAATATCTCCAGAGATGGAGATTCCACGACCTCCCCTAGGCATTTTATTCCAGTGTTTAACCACCCTGACAGTTAGGAACTTTTTCCTAATGTCCAACCTAAAACTCCCTTGCTGCAGTTTAAGTCCATTGCTTCTTGTTCTATCCTTAGAGACTAAGGTGAACAAGTTTTCTCCCTCCTCCTTATGACACCCTTTTAGATACCTGAAAACTGCTATCATGTCCCCTCTCCGTCTTCTCTTTTCCAAACTAAACAAAGCCAATTCTTTCAGCCTTCCTTCATAGGTCATGTTCTCAAGACCTTTA
>NW_020664540.1:17439280-17470098 GCF_002925995.2 Terrapene triunguis | reverse complement strand
AAAAAAAGCCTCATCCACCTCTTCCAATATACTACTACTAATATACTACTTGGCATTTATTTTATCTGGTGGCATTTTAGAAGAACTTGTCTTATTATTATACACAGTAAATATTGCATGAAAGAATTGCATTTCACTTCGATACCCCTCAGTATATACACCTAATGCAACAAAAACAAGCATGGGGTCAGAAATGAAAAAGAAATAAAATAAAAATACATATTACTCAGAGTGGTACCAAGATATCCCTTGTTTTCAAATGGAAGATGTGGCCATTCTAACCTATCCCCACATCTCAGGATCCTTATATTAGCTGTATCCACTGCACAGGCTGCTCTCTGCCAGCAACCTCAATTAATCACACAAAAACGAGAGTGGCGATTTGTTTACTAGACGCAACAGTTATCCAGTGAAAATGTATCTTAAGTTTTCTGTCAGGGGGTACTAGAAATGCCACTGAACTTGAAGACATATGCAGGTAACTGGTCACATTTAAGGAAAGCAGGACAAAGGATTAAACTGATGCTGGGATGAGCAATGCACCAGAGAAGCATGCAGGTTAAAGTTTATTTTTTCATTTCACTGTGGGGGCAAGGTACCATGTCCCTACAGGGAACACAACGTCTGTGTTTATAGACTTTAGCAGGCCCAAGTAATACCAAAGGATTTTTATAACAATCAGAACGTTGGGTCCTGTAGGATTTATGGCAGTGCTTTTCAACCTTTTTTTCATTTGTGGACCCCTAAAATATTTCGAATGGAGGTGTGGACCCCTTTGGAAATCTTAGACATAGTTCGTGGACCCCCAGGGTCTACTGACCATTGGTTGAAAACCACTGTTCTATGGTAACAACCATCTTCCCAAATCCCTTAGACGTAGTCCATGGACCCACAGGGTTGAAAACCACTGATTTACGGAATGTATGTCAGTCACTGGAGTTGTGTTAATACACGATAATCCCAGTTTTTTAAAAAAAAGTAAGTTTCTAGCCTTAGTGATTGGAGAGAAAATGAGAATGAAACGAGAAAATGAAAATATGACCCCTGTGCACCCCAAAGGCTCAAAAACCAGAAGACAAATAAAATCCAAAATTTATTATTTTTTTAAATAGGGCCTCACTTTCTTATTTTAACCTTTGGTGTTGGAGATACTTCCATTTGAATGGGACTGAGTCAAAAAGAAAAAGAAAAAAAATCAAACCACAGCAGGTCATTTGGGTTTTGAGTAGAGTGGTCAAACATTTTGATGCTTTGGGAAAGATCTAAAAATTCTTGATCGTAGATAGTTTTCTCGTGGAACCAGTTCCACTAAAACATGTTTGTATTGAAAGATTAGGAGAGATGCAGAATTTTCAAAGACAGTCTTGTCTACCTCTTCTTGCACTAAATTGAGACAAAATGAAAGTGCCCAATTCATGTCTGTTTTGCATCCTACTGCCAATTAAGTCTGCTTGATTTTGTCCTTTGTCTTCAATTAAAACAGGATTGGGTCCAAAATGTAAAATGTGTTTTCTTACCTATATAAATTACCAAAGAAAGAGGACATTTCAATGCCCTTTTTTTAAATATCAGGCCAAGGCAACAACGTTTATGACCATCCTAGCCAATGAAGGAGTCTGGTCACCCGTGGTATCCAGCGCACTTGTAATACAAAACCATTATTGGCCATTCAAATAGATCAAATCTGATCCTCATTCATTGTTCTCCAATCCCAGTACAATCAGTTTTTTAGATGATCACAGACCTTTCATTAATTTTGCCCCTCATTTGCCCACACTTATATTTCAGGAAGGAAAACTACTATAAACTGAAAAAGTTTCCTGTGCTATCTTGTTTTTGAATTTTTACATAGCAGGTTAAAAGCACAAGTCTTTCCTCTCTTTCCTTGAATATTCCTGCAGAAACGTGCAGGTCTCTAGCATATTGATTTATTTAGGTCCTAGACTCGAGGGCATCTCAGTGCAAAACTGGAGTGCACAGTGCCTTCAATAAGAAATAACTCGTATGAAACCTTTAGCATGATTTGCTACTCTATTTTTCCAACGACAAAGCAAGTTTACTGCTTCCCACGCTCTAAAGTGCATCCCTTTAACTAGTACATCGGATTCCGATGCTTAACTAATGATTTGCAACCATGATTTTTTTGTATTATTTCAAATCACAGTGACAAGGAAATTAAAACTTTAAAATATGACAATCCAAGAAATAGCATATTTCTGTCTGAAGAAATAACATGGCCTTTTCCCCCATTCCTCCTTTAAACTGGAGCATCCCTACTGTTCTAGAAGCAGATACTGACAGACACAGACCATATGTCATAGATCATAAGTTTTTAATACTTTGCCCAGCAGGAGGAACAATAAACAGCAGCGTAATGAGTTGTAAGGAAAAAAAAATCTCACTGTTCTTAGAAACAGAATTATGTTTCCTCTAACTGAATAGATACTCTCCTGATAAGCTTTGTAGTGTCAAAATTAGGTCAGCCTCTGACTGTCGCGTTGGGCAGCAGTACTGTGATTTAATTAGCTCTGTGCTTTTTTTGTTAGTGCTATCAATCAGGAAAGCTTCCAGAGCTCTGGAAACACAGTCGAAGTTACAGAAATATGGGCAACTGTCAAGCAACTTGGCAAAAGGAGCCCAATCAATGGAAAAAGGTGACCCTCATCCTGATTTCATAGCCTTGGCAGCAAGGTCAGTTTGGGGTGAGCACAGCGGAACGTCATGGGATCAATGCCAGTGCTTGCAATAAGTGAAAGTGGCATGGCTGCGAAGTATTTTCTTTTCAGTTGAATGCCCGTCACTGGCGCTGGTTCCACCAAAACAATTGATGGTGACTTCTCCCCATTATGTTATTTTCAGCTAGCCAAAGAAAGACCAATACACCTCTAAAACGTTACAGAGTTAAGTGAATTTAGGCAAGATTTTTAAAAGTGACTTGTGATTCTGTGTGCCCAGGTATTTCTGAAAATCATAGAGGTGTTTCAACTTGGGCAACGAAAGTTACTAATCACTTTTGAAAATCTTGACTTTAATGTATTAGACCAACAGGCCTAGAGAGAAACAACTTCATTTATCTAGAGAGCACCTGCAGAAAGGGCAGTTCTAGCCCATGATTCCCTGTAACACGCTTGCAATGTGGTTCAACTCTGTTCTGCTTATCATTACTAAAGATAAGAAACTCCATCTCCATTCAATCAATGGCTTCTGTGCTGAGAGTGGACACGCAAGTTTAATTGGGATGATGTTTTTTTCTGATGTACTCTTGCCCAATAACCAGGGCACTGGGCAGACCACAACGCACTTCACGTATCAATAAATGGACAAAAAAAAACCTTGTGTAGACAGATGTAATGTAAACCGAATATAAAACTCATACAATGCTTCAAATACTAGGTACTTGGCATTCATCTCATCCAAGATGCAAAATGAATTTAATCAATACCCTGAATATTTAATTTAATAGAACTTGATTATGTAACCCAATGAAAGAATTTTATTACATTTTCTAACAATAGAAACAGCTGATCCAATAATAAAATGCATTTGTGTCCTGAATATTGTTCTTGCCTATTCTCTGACAATAAAGGGACTTTACAATTCCCCACAGACTATCTACAGTAAAATACCCTCATTACTTACAAGAATTGTTTGCTATCAAATCGCATACATCTCATGACAAAACTAGAAAAACTCAAGGCCAGCGTGTTTGCAACTGATAGAATTCAATGCTGATCTGTGGGTATTAACACTTCATTCCAATTGTCGCAGGTGCTTCTGCAGTTCTTTAAAATCTTCTCATTCGGAGTCAGATCATTCCCCCTTTTTATAGTCCAGAACTCCATGAAGTCTGCTAGGGGTTAAGCTATTGTTAATCTGCTTTATATGCTCAGATACTACAGTGATGGAAATCAGTATAAAATCCTAATAAAAAAGATAGGTGGATCCATTGACATTAACCCCATTATTTTCAATGGGGCCGCATGGGGGAAATTAAGGGAATGGTGGATCTATGTTTATACTGTAATTGTTAGTTACTGAACAAGCAGAGATTGTTCTAGAGATTTAGGTGCTGATCCTGGAATAAGCTCCATGCAAAGTCAAGGGGCCACCTACATGAAGCTCATTGCAGGACTCAGGTCTTATATTGCAAAATATTCCTTGCTAGGATCTGAAGTGTGTAGTGATAAATATATTCTGTATTTCTCACAGAATCATCCTGGGCCTCCTATTTCAAATATATTTTCTTTAATTACATTTCAAATAATCCTGCAAGTTCTGCAGACCATGAAGATTTTATCATTACTTACATTAAAAGAAATAATTAAAAGGCTGCTTAAAGTAGTACAGGAGTTCTAACATTTTTCAGAGGTCCTAACCTCTAGTCTCTCTATTATTTTCATGTTTATTAAAGGGCCGGATTTTTAATAGGTGCTCAATCCAGCCTCTATTTTTCACTTGCAACACACTGTAATCAGAAATATTTGCAGACAACTACTCCTCCCCCCACCCCTCTACTTGTCTGCAACCCCAAATCAGATGGCTCAACATGCAAATAGAACTGTGTGCTCCAATTAATCATAGGTACATACTGGCCCCATACATACGGAGGACTCTCCAAAATAACGTTCTGATTCAGATTCAGCTCTACCCAAGAGCAAAATAGGTGTTATTTAAATCACCTCCTCTGAACAGCATTAAAATGTAAAAACAAAGCATACAGTATCACATTTCGAAACCCTGGCTCTCAGGGATAAGAGAACTGGCCACCCAGTCCTCACACAGTATTAGAATCTTAGCCAGTCCAGAGACAGCCGCTGACACACACTTGTGGACAGAGTCTTCCTTGTACCTCATCCAATGGAGCCAAAATTTGGATTCACTGGAGACAAGACACCTCCTTGAGTATCTCTGTGTGCTTCTGAATCTTGCTGCCCTAAACCAAATCCAAGTACAAGAAATCACGGCATATTGCCTTGGCCTCAGGCATGCTTGTTTTACATGAAGTGGCATTTTGCCATTTCAATATTTTGCTCATAATTTAGAATGCCCTTCATTTTCTAGCTCTCTGGAATACCTACCATCACTCATGTCTAACAGTTAAGGTGGCTTTTAGCCCACTTACAAAATGGTATGCCACTGGAATGCCATAAAGCCATAGCATATGGCAGAGAAATAGAGAATAGCCTGCCATACGTCAAAAGTGACACACTCAAGACATATATTTTGGTGGGCTGAGCTTTCTGTATTCATGTTCTCTTAGACCTTAAAACCTGGACCATACATTTCCTTAGGAGTGATCATATTTGGTGACACTTACAGATAATATAATTATTTTATCCTGCTGCTTTTTCTAAACACCCAGTGTACAAAAAAATCTACATCAAATGAATACAAATGATTCATTTTGTTATTCAGAAATAACAGGTCTTCATAAATTCAGCCTCTTCTTGAATTCCAGTATTAAAACAGTTAGGGCACTCACTTGAGACGTGGGAGACTGAGTCAGACCATGGGCTTGAACCTGTAACTCTCACATTCCAAGGGAAAAAGTACCCTAAACACGGTGCTATAGAGTCCGTCTCCCTCAATCTCGCCTGTTGGAGCTGTTCCACTTTGTATAAATAATTCAATATTCATTGGCCGGAGAGCGAGAACAGGGGAAAACTAGGTTTCCCATATCTCAGCCGCTGCCCTAACCATTCTGTGGTGTTTACCCTCCCCCAGAAATTCATCTAGAACTGAGATGCTTTCCCGACACACACTGTCAAGCTGATACATTTCCACAAAACATGTTGGTTTTGACAAAAAACATCAACTTTTAATGGAACAAAGTTGAATTGAAAATTGTTGGAGCAGCTCTATAGTAGGGTTTTTACCATGAGCTATCTCACAAACGCTCTGAGAGAGGAACAAGAAAGCCATTGATAATTAGCACATAGCACAGGCAATTGAAAGGGACTGGACTCTATCTTTATTCAGCTTTAACCCTTCAGATACTTGCCACATGTCCTTTTACAAGCATCTTTCTGTCCTACCTCAGCATTACAGTGCAACAATATCATTAGGTGCAAGAACCCCTATAGTAATGTCCCAAAAGGCCTGTCTTCACAGGAGAGGCCTGAGAAAAAAATATAGGCCTTTTGGTGTTTCCTCTCCTGCTATTATAATGCAGCACTATCCCATGAGACACACCGAGCTCAGCTCCTGGCCCACCTTTGCTGAGAGAATGTTAGGAGAGAAGCCCCCACCGATTGTATGTACCCTGCTTCCAAAGCTCTATCATATCCATGGAACTAATGGGCTGTAAAAACCTTCTCCAAGTGAGCTTTACAAACACCTCTATTGATTGTCCCAGAATATCAGAGATAACGGACAATGCTGCCAGCACGGACAGGAGAAGAGAACCTTTTTCTGCTAGAGTGCACACCTGCTACTCCCTCTGCTTTCTACTACTCCCCCAAATAAGCCACCAGAGAGGTACCTCTCCATGTCTGTCTTTTGTGCCATCTCCACAAGAGCAAAGAGCTATTGATGAAGCTGGTGTTCCTGGAGCAGGATCATGTGCTTCTGCAAAGGCAGAGAATTAAGAATAATTTTCTTGATGCTCTTCCAGGAATTTATCTCCTGACTTATCTGTTGCTCTTTCTCTGCCCATCAAATGGCCAACTAATTCAATTCAAAGGCACAAAGCACTCTTGTCCATGGTGTGTTGAGATGGTTATAATTCACATGCACTGATAAGAATCAATAAAGTTAGACACCAAGCTACCCCTTTTACTATAACTCTGAAGCCGACTTAGAGTAGGTCATCATTGGCAGGTCTCAAAGGGGGCATATAACCATAACAGCAGAGTCCTTCTGAAACTGGGGATGAAGTTGAGCTAAACAGGATCTTAGCTTCAGAAACACATCATAGAATATCAGGGTTGGAAGGGACCTCAGGAGGTCATCTAGTCCAACCCCCTGCTCAAAGCAGGACCAATCTCCAGATCCCTAAATGGCCCCCCTCAAGAACTGAACTCACAACCCTGGGTTTAGCAGGCCAATGCTCAAACCACTGAGCTATCCCTCCCCCCATATCAGTCCACAGCAGCAATTTCTACAAAGCTGGATTTCTGAAGAGGGGACTCTTTCTAGACTTGCTGATTCTTTACAGCTGTAGCTAGGACATGAAATCACAGGATATTGTAAAATCCAGTTCTTAGAGATTTTTAAGGCCCAGCTTGACAAAGCCCTGGCTGGGATGATTTAGTTGGGGTTGGACTAGATGACCTCCTGAGGTCTCTTCCAACCCTAATCTTCTATGATTCTACAATCTGCTTTAAAATATCCCTAGCACTGACTCATGTAAGGGTCACCATAGGAGTCACATTTCACTGCCCTATAGGACATGCATGTGCCTGATTCCTTCCATGTTATAACCCTGGTCTCTGTCTTATGTATTTCCACATATACCAACCAGATGTTCAGACAAACTCAGGAAGGACCATGTCATGATTCTGTTGCTTATAGTACACCATGCCAGGTTCATACATCATGTGCAGGCTACAAATGTGCCCCCTCTCCAAGACAACAGACAGATGTCTGGGAAGTCACACAGGCATGCAAAGTGATAAATCTTCCCCCACTAAACCCTTCCTCAATGGTCTTCATGTATTTTGTGATCCTTGCTCTCAACCACAGATCTCAAGCCGTGAGTTTGATGAATCTTCTGAAATAAGTGAAGAGACTATCCACAAGTGACGGGCTAAATGAGGAAATATTTCGTTGTTCCTGACATCCTAAAACAAATGATGTTGCCAGGTTTGTTTCAACAGTATTATAGTCTAGCGGTAAAGGTGTCTTACTTATTACTGTATGCTCAATGCAGCCAATGTGTTCACTTCCCCCACCCATAACAGTATAAATATACAGATCTGAAAGTAGTTTTAACTGAGTTAAGTATCACACTTTGACAATAAATCCTGAGTTTATAACTATCATTCCCATGTTAACAAAAGGGTACCTGTTCCAACAATACATTAAAAACATTAGGGTGATGGAAGACATTACAAGCATTAAGAAAACTGATAAAATACTAAAGCAATTCGTGTGTGTGTGTGTGTGTGTGTGTGTGTGTGTGTGTGTGTGTGTGTGTAAAGAAATTAGTTATAGAGTATAACACTATGTTCCCATGACAAGGGGAGTCCCCTATATTTATAAATCTTAGCTTAGGTTTTACCCTGAACTACATGCCCATGGACAGGAGTGAGGCGGAACAAGAATCTCCCTTGATTGCTGCATTGGCTGCCCAGCCTGTGGTTCAGATTACAAACTCTACTCAGAAGTAGAGTAGGTAGACAGGCTTAAAGTGGGTAGCCGCTAGATTATTCCCCCACCCTCAACTCATCAGCCAGCATTGCTAAACTGGCATGGAATATGCCTTAACTTGCTGCTACTAAAGACCAGCAGAAAATTAACACCCCCTGCCAAATGCAAAGATGGAGCAGGAAGGGAATTAAGACTCACTCACTGGGGTGTCTCCAAGGCCTAGTCTACACTGGCGGGAGAGGGGGGATTGATCTAAGGGCTGGTCCACACTACCCGCCTAATTCGGCGGGTAGAGATCGATCTTCTGGGATCGATTTATCGCGTCTCATCTGGACGCGATAGATCGATCCCAGAAGCGCTCCCCCGTCGACTGCGGAACTCCTGCTCGCCGAGAGGAGGAAGCGCTGTCGACGGGGGAGCCTGCCTGCGCCGCGTGGACCCGAAGTAAGTACTTTTAGTTCGATATAGGAAACGTCGACTTCAGCTACGCTATTCTCGTAGCTGAAGTTGCGTTTCCTATATCGATCCCCCGCCCCAGTGTGGACCAGCCCTAAGTTACGCAACTTCAGCTACGTGAATAACGTAGCTGAAGTCGACGTACTTAGACCTACTCACTGAGGTGTCTTCACTGCGGTGAGTCGACTGCTGCCGCTCCCGTCGACTCCGCCTGCACCTCTCGTGGCAGTGGAGTACAGGAGTCAACGGGAGAGCGCTCGGGGGTCAATTTCTCTCATCTAGACTAGACGCGATAAATCGACCCCCGCTGGATCGATTGCTGCCCACCGATCCAGCGGGTAGTGTAGACATACCCCAAGGCACAAAGACTCCAAGGACTATTCATGGGGTGATGCCACATACATGTCATGTCATGTTCAGTGCTGTACCTAAAGCCACAATGTAGCACAACATTTGTAACGGGGTATTTATTTGCAATTGAGTGGAGAGTGACAAAAGCAAGGTTTTGACTTGCATGCCGATAAGGCCATTGCAGAGAAACTAAATGAATTCTTTGCATCGGTCTTCACGATTGAGGATGTGAGGGAGATTCCCATTATTTTCAGGTGACAAATCTGAGGAACTGCCCCAGATTGAGGTGTTATTAGAGGAGGTTTTGGAACAAATGGATAAAATAAACAGTAATACATTACCAAGACCAGATGGTATTCACCAAAGAGTTCTGAAGGAACTCAAATGTGAAATTGCAGAACTACTAACTGTAGTTTGTAACCTATCATTTAAATCAGCTTCTGTACCAAATGACTGGAGGATAGCTAATGTGATGCCAATTTTTAAAAAGGGCTCCAGAGGTGATCCCAGCAATTATAAGGAAGTAAGCCTGACTTCAGTACCGGGCAAACTGGTTGCAACTATAGTAAAGAACAGAAT
This sequence comes from Terrapene triunguis, assembly GCF_002925995.2. Taxonomy (NCBI): domain Eukaryota; kingdom Metazoa; phylum Chordata; order Testudines; family Emydidae; genus Terrapene; species Terrapene triunguis. The sequence goes on along the minus strand of NW_020664540.1, from coordinate 17,460,402 downwards.
TGTCAGACACATAGATGAACACGATTTGTTGGGGAATAGTCAACATGGTTTTCATAAAGGGAAATCATGCCTCACCAATCTACTAGAATTCTTTGAGGGGCATCAACAAGCATGTGGACAAGGGGGATCCAGTGGCTATAGTGTGCTTAGATTTTCAGAAAGCTTTTGACAAGGTCCCTCACCAAAGACTCTTAAGTAAAGTAAGCTGTCATGGGATAAGAGGGAAGGCTTTCTCACAGATCAGTAACTGGTTAAAAGATAGGAAACAAAGGGTAGGAATAAATGTTCAGTTTTCAGAATGGAGAGAGGTAAATAGTAGTGTCCCCCAGGGGTCTGTACTGGGACCAGTCCTAATCAACATATTCATAAATGATCTGGAAAAATGGATAAACTGTGAGGTGGCAAAATTGTCAGATGATACAAAACTACTCAAGATAGTTAAATCCCAGGCAGACTGCGAAGAGCTACAAAAGGATCTCACAAAACTGGGTGACTGGGCAACAAAATGGCAGATGAAATTCAATGTTGATAAATGCAAAGTAATGCACATTGGAAAACATCCTAACTATACATATAAAATGATGGGGTCTAAATTAGCTGTTACCACTCAAGAAAGAGATCTTGGAGTCATTGTGGATAGTTCGCTGAAAACAGCCACTCAATGTGCAGCAGCAGTCAAAAAAGTGAACAGAATGTTGGGCATCATTAAGAAAGGGATAGATAATAAGACAAAAAATATCATATTCCCCCTATATAAATCCATGGTATGCCCACATCTTGAATACTGTGTGCAGATGTGGTCGCCCCATCTCAAAAAAGATATATTGGAATTGGAAAAGGTTCAGAAAAGGGCAACACAAATTATTAGGGGTATGGAACAACTTCCATATGAAGAGAGATTAATAAAATTGGGACTTTTCAGCTTGGAAAAGAGACGACTAAGGGGGGATATGATAGAGGTCTATAAAGTCATGACGGATGTGGAGAAAGTAAATAAGGAAATGTTATTTACTCCTTCTCATAACACAAGAACTAGGGGTCACCAAATGAAATTAATAGGCAGTAGGTTTAAAACAAACAAAAGGAAGTATTTCTTCACACAACGCAATCAACCAATGGAACTCTTTGCCAGAGGATGTTGTGAAGGCCAAGACTAGAACAGGGTTAAAAAAAGAACTAGATAAATTCATGGAGGATAGGTCCATTCAAACATTCATGGCTATTAGCCAGAATGGGAAGGGATGGTGTCCCAAGCCTCTGCTTGCCAGAAGCTGGGAATTGGCAACAGGGGATGGATTGCTTGATAATTACCTGTTCTGTTCATTCCCTCTGGGACACCTGGCATTGGCCACTGTCGGAAGAGAGGATACTGGACTAGATGGACCTTTGGTCTGACCCAGTATGGCCGTTCTTATGCTTTTATCAACATGCTTTTCTCTGACTACACTCTGACACAATCACAGAAAATGGTCCAAAATGTGATTGTATAAAAACACTACCTTCCGGTGGGTCCAGGTCCAATGTGGAATAAAAAATTATAAACCCTCGAAAGTTGCCATGAAACGGAATTGTCATCCTCCATTCAGTTGTACTGCTAGAAGCTATGGGTGGGTGCAGGGGTCTGCCTGCTCAGTGCGTGGATGGAGTCTATGGATTCCAATGAGTCACTGGAAACCTGGAACCTCATGATGCAATTTTTAGAATACACCTCTACCCCGATATAACACGACCCGATATAACACGAATTCGGATATAACGCGGTAAAGCAGTGCTCCGGGGGGGCGGGGCTGCGCACTCCGGCGGATCAAAGCAAGTTCAATATAACATGGTTTCACCTATACCGCGGTAAGATTTTTTGGCTCCCGAGGACAGCGTTATATCGAGGTAGAGGTGTACTGGCAGAATCACACTTTAAATGCCTAATGCATCAGAGACCCCCCTGCTACAAATGGACATCTTTGATTTTAGTAGGCATTTTAGTGCTGTTGTAGCCATATTGGTCCCAGGATATTAAAGAAACAAGGTAGGACCCTTGTCTGTCTATGATTTGATGTTTCTTGTCAGCCAAAGGTGTTGCCAAAGTGAAAAACAGACAGGCACTGACTAGGAAAGGAGCATACCTGAATCACAACATAGCAGAGCCTGTTGTTTAGTGGAGTGCTAGCTACAGGATGAAAGTTTTGGGAAATGCAGTGTGGGCCTCATAAAAGTTTTCATTTTACTTGAACGAAAACAATATTATGTTGAATATTAAAGAGGAGTTTGAAAACACACAGCCCTACATGAATTCAAACAGAAAAAATATCACATGTTGTAATGCTGAGCCAGCGCAAACAGCTTTTTAAAAAAAAAAAAACCTAACGTGCATCCCTCGTGAGATAGCACAATTCTGCCATCAGTATGCAGAGCCCAGCAAGAACACATGCCTGCTTTCAGAGGGGAGAAGAGGATTTCTTGAATTGAAATTGTGTTCACTGTTCCTCAATCTGCCAAATTTAGCTCTCATCTCTTTGTTTAGAAACCCTGGGAATAGGAGTAACCGTTGGATGACTGGAATACGTTCCATTACATGCAGCAAGAAATCTATTAAACCTCACTGTGTGTACGCTAAACACTAATCACTATCGGTGTCATTCCTTTTTAGCTTTAACAAGTAGTTATCTAGCATGCCCAGCAAGGAAGTCGCTTACGTGCCTCATAGCACCTCTTTGCCCACAACATTTTAATAGTTTCAAATTCCTTTTGATATAATCTTTCCTTTCCGCCCCAGAAAAGAAAGTGAAGTACCTGTAAGTGCTGCCATGTGGTAAATACAGATAACCCGAACTAGGCAAACACCAAGAGGCAGGATCCCCCCCCAAAATCATGAGATTTTAAAAAAAAATAAGAAATTTGGGGTCGCTTTATTTTCTATTTATTGAACCTGAGGGTTCATGTTTTCAAGCTTTTCTTTGCCACTATAAGGGCTAGAAATGTACAGGAAGCTCCAATTTTCACATGATTTAAGCCGCTGGGCTTTTAATACCAAATTGGAGCTGGTCAAAAAATGGATCTCCCCTCCCACCCTCATGGGGGAAAAAATGTCTTCTGATGAAAAATCGGAATTAAAATGTACTTTTTGGTATTAATCAAAAACGGAAACATTTTGATTTGGAAATGCTGCTGCGGGGTCTCCTGAGAGTTGTATCTCATGTGCCTCTCCTCGGCCAGGCTCCCATGGACAGACTTCATTGCCCATAATACACAATGGCCTCCCCTCTCGATGAAGAGAGGTGGTGCCTAGAGCACTCTGGCTGGGGAGCTAAGCACATAGAGGAGAACCGGACCATGAGGCACCTGAACTGCAATTCCCAGGAGGCACTGCAGCAGTTCAGAATCAAAATATTTCAGTTTTCAGGAAAAACAAAACTGAATTTTTCCACTGCACATTTAATTTAGTCAAAACCCTTATTTTTTTTTCCCCATCAAAACCAGCTTCAAGGGAAATTTCAGCCAAGCATCGCAAGGTTTGGGTCAAAATGGTAATTCCTGGCAACTGACACGGCTGGTCAGAGGCTTCTCCAGCAGTTGCAAAGCGAATGCTGCCAGATCGATCCCTGACCTGCAAGGATCCCAGCGTGGGGCCCTCCATATTCTGTGGCTTCCACAATGCCCCGAGGTACCATACTCAGAGTAAACATTGTGCAACTATCAAACAGAAATCTCAGTCCTCCAAATACATTTGTCCCATTGCTGTATGTGAAAGCCAGACAAACCCAGCATTCTCCTGCAGATTGTAATCCGCGCCATAGAATCATAGACTTTAAGGTCAGAAGGGACCATTATGATCGTCTAGTCTGACCTCCTGCACAACGCAGGCCACAGAATCTCACCCACCCATTCATGTATCAAACCTATGTCTGAGCCATTGAAGTCCTCAAATCATGGTTTAAAGACTTCAAGGTGCAGAGAATCTTCCAGCAAGTGACCCATGCCCCATGCTGCAGAGGAAGGCGAAAACCCCCCAGGGCCTCTGCCAATCTGCCTTGAGGAAAATTCCTTCCCAACCCCAAATATGGCAATCAGCTAAACCCTGAGCACGTGGGCGAGACTCACCAGCCAGACACCTAGGAAAGAATTCTCTGTAGTAACTCAGATCCCACCCCATCTAGTGTTCCATCCCAGGCCATTGGGCATATTTACCGCTAATCGTCAAACACCAATTAATTGCCAAAATTAGGCTATCCCATCATACCATCCCCTCCATAAACTTATCAAGCTTAGTCTTGAAGCCAGATATGTCTTTTGCCCCCACTGCTCCCCTCGGAAGGCTGTTCCAGAACTTCACTCCTCTGATGGTTAGAAACCTTCATCTAATTTCAAGTCTAAACTTCCTGATGGCCAGTTTATATCCATTTGTTCTTGTGTCCACTTTGCTACTGAGCTTAAATAATTCCTCTCCCTCCCTGGTAGTTATCTGTCCAACAAACCAACAGAAACACACATTGTTATTTATGGAGAAGGAACTGTATGAACCAACTGCCCAACTTGAATACCAAACCTTTAATTTTACAGTACGATTCAGAGTTCTTCGGCTCCAACCCAATCAACACATTCTTCTAGGAGAAATGGGCAAGGTTGCGAGTTTTTCACAGAGGTCATGGAAGTCACGGATTCTGTGACTTTCCGAGACCTCCGGGACTTCTGCAGCAGCTGGTGTGGCTGACCCCAGGGCTGCCCGCTGGGGCGGTCCCAGCCAGCTGGTCCCAGGTGCTGCCCTGGAACAGCAGCAGCGGCGCCCCGGGCCGCCCCCTCCCCAGCAGCAGCGACAGGTGGGTCCAGGCCGTCTCCCCACCCCCCACCCCAGCAGCGGCAAGGTCCAGAGTGCCCCTCCAGGATCAGTAGCATCCCCCGGAACCCCGCCCCCCAGAGCATCATAATCCCCAGATGTGCCCTTCCTCCAGCACGTAAGATTTAGTCAGGGGTACTTTTAGTAAAAGTCATGGACAGGTCACCAGCCCATGGCTATTTGGTTATTGCCCATGGCCTGTCCATGACTTTTACTAAAAATACCCCTGATTAAATCGTAGCCTTAGAAATGGGTAACCACCGGTATCCAAGGTAAAAATAATCCGGTGTGTGCGGGTGGTGAGACAGAACCTGGCCGTCTGTGGCTGCCCCACTAAATTAGTATATGCGGCACCGAATAATGATTTGCTTCTCCTAAAGTAGGAAACTTTCAATACCACTTTGCAAACAGAGCCCACAGAAAATGCACATCTAAATAAATTTTTAAAAAAATCTACGTCCCCCTCATTAGGTGGGAGTAAAACCTTCAATGTGATTAAGTTACTGATCAAAATGAGTCCTGGGCCTGTTATGTCATTTTATTTCCTGTGGGAGCCAGGCAAATTATAGCTGAGTGTAGCATACTCCAAAAATCACCTGAAATTAATCAGTTTCTCTTGTTTTTTAATAATCTACCCAAGGTGCTATAACCTACGGGCCAAATCCTTCCTTTTCGCCTGTGTAGAAACCCATGGGGCAGGCTTGGGGAAATCCAAGCACAGAGAATTCCCCACATCCCCCTCACAGAAGCAGGGGTCCCTCAAGAGCAGCACCTTGGCCTGCATGCTTCTCCTCTATCTCCATCCACACCCACCAAGGGGCATCAAAGGCACCAGGCGAAAGCAGAACTGGCCCCCTCCACATTCCTGCCAGTGTCATCAGAAGAAAGTGGGCTCTGTGGAGCCGCTGCTCCCCAACTGCCTCCTGCCCCGAACTCCCAGAATCTGAAGCGCCCGACAAGGTGGTGTCGATATGGAGTAGCTCCCACAAACGGCTGAGAAAGGTGAGCAAGTTGCCTTTTCTCTGGTCCTCTTCTGTGTGGATCCAGAGGCCTTTCCATCCCGTTTATTCCCATTTGCTTCCATCCATCATACAGAATGGAGGGCAGAGTATACACACCTTTATGTGGTTGAATATTTGACTTTGTATTTAAATACTTATTCGATGGAATTCAATGCATGCTACAAATGTGCAGCCCCCCCCCTGCATTCTCATGGAAGCCAGTAGTACTGGAATAAAACCACTATTAAAATGAAAAGTCTTATCAGAGCCAAGAAAAATTACCCCATGCTATACACAATGTTCAGGGAGACAGAGAAAAGTCTCTTTAGTTCAGATGTACACTATGCTAATCGCTCAGACCAGGTATAGTTCTGTCTTATATCATCCATGTCTTCCATGTCCACTAACGCCATCAGGAGGATTATAGTGAATATGACTCTAATTGCTTTTACTTTTACTTTCTTTTAAATAGCCGCTTGTTTTGTTTAATGCAGTGGTGCTCAAACTTTTGTACTGGTGACCTCTTTCACATAGCAAACCTCTGAGAGTGACCCCCCACCCCATAAATTAAAAACACTTTTTTATATATTTAACACCATTATAAATGTGGGAGGCAAAATGGGGTTTGGGGTGGAGGCTGACAGTTTGAGAACCCCTGGTTTAATGCATGCTGTTCAGACGGACAGCACCAACTCAAATTTGGCCTTTTTTTAAAGAGATAAACTTATGAAACCTAAAGGTCAACAGCATCATGTCTACTTTAAAAGAAAATGGCAATGAAAACCATTATTTTAAACAAATGAACATTCCCCTGCATTATTACTAATATGGACAGAAAAATATATTTGTTCATAAGGTACGATTTTTTAAGCTGACAATGTCCCTTTAAGTTATTACCTTTAAAGTCAACTGATATCCACAAACTCAATTGACTTTCCTGAAAATACATTTTTAGCTATGGGCATTAAGGTGCCGGGTTAGGGTTGCTGTTACTTGGAAGCATACTGTACAGGTCCATTATTTAAATGCAGGACACAGGAGATACACAAATCCTAGTTTATGCTCATAGTATTTCTGTGCAAACTTCCCATGCACAAGTTTACATGACACTTTCATGTGCTCTCACTGCCCCACCCCTGTATAAAAATAGCATAGAACTAATGTAAACATTTATTTTAAGAAGAAATACCCTGAGTAACGATCAGAAACTTTATGATTTATTTCCACTAATAGACACCCATGAGTGATCAGCAAATCAATACAAATAACTGGTGAACATTATTACCTTCCCATCGTGATGCTCAGACAAATTAAGGTCCTGTATTATTGTTTATGTGATTTACCAGTCCCTTTTTTCACTGGCTTGGCTTATAACATTTTCAATGTAATTAACAGAGTGCAATTAGCCATTAAATTTCATTATGGAGCCACTCATTACATGAAGAATCTGCGTAAGCCTGCTAAGCATTTAAAGGCAAAACGTGTCTCATTCTTCTAGCCAAAATTAGTCACTGGCAATAAGGTTTTTTCAGTACCTTCTACAGCCCTCAAGTTCGGCAACAGCAGCAGCCGTATGTATCCAAACAGGGCCAGCTCCAAAGCCCACTGAAGGCAACAGAAAGACTCAATGACATTAATAGTGTTGGATCAGGCAGAGTACACAGCCTACAACTGTCAATAGGCATTAAAATAAGCAGGAGACTGATTTTCAGATGAATGCAAACAAAACGGAACAAGGTGAAGAGCTTCATTCTATGTTAGCAAATAAGAACTACATTTAGTGACAATTAAAGCATCAGGACCCACCCTGCCCACTCCAAATGTTAAATGCACGGGGCAACGATTTGTGCATTCTATTTCACCTCCATCTTGCCTACCACACTGTCGATAACGCTCCAACTCTCCATGAGGCTTTTGCTTCCATCTCCAAATGGAGGCCCTAAAGCAATGGATACCCCAGCTTCATCAAACGCTCATTCTAATGCAAAAACCTTTCATAGATTCTAAGGCCAGAAGCAACCACTGTGATTATCTAGTCTGACCTCCTGTGTAACACCGGCCTGGGAACGTCTGCAAAATAACACCTGAAGCAGATCCTTTAGAAAAACATCCAGACATGGCGAGTCCACCATAATCCTTGGTACATTTGTCCAAAGGTTAATTATCCTCACTGTTAAAAATGTATGCCTTATTTCCAGTCTGAATTTATCTAGCTTCAATGTCCAGCCAGCTTCCTTCACAGGGACCTCAGCAGTGTTAAAGCAGAATAACTTGCCCAATGCATGGGCTGTATAATGGTCAGATACGCTCATCTGTTGATATCATGAATATCAGAGCACATGAGGTCACAATGACAGTTTTGTGTTATGCTCTATAGACAAACATTAGTGATGTATAAGTGATATTTTAGGATCGGCATATGAGGAGCAATACCATACTGCAATAAAAGACCTGCAGCTGGCTCTGGTCAATTGACTTGAACTTGCCGAGCTATAAAACTGCAGTAGAGTATAGACAGACTTTCTGGCTCAGAGGGGAGTCCGGCCTCTAAGACCCACTCCCACGGCCTCAGAGCCAAATACTCTGGAGCTGTCCTTTGGCCACGCTAGGTTTTAGATTTCTTGCAAAAGGAGTACTAAGAAAAGTGAGACAATCCAATAAAGAAAGGAGTGATTTGTTAATGCCGTTATTTCATTTTTTCACAAAATAGTGCTCAAAGTTTATATTCTGTGTGGTGATTTTTTGCCAAAGGTGCAAAGCTGCTGTTAAAACTCCACTCTATAGCACAGCCTTGACTATGGTGAAGCTACTGCTGCACCATAATGTATAAGCATGAAAGGAAGCCAACGTTTCTGACAGCTCAAGAACAAATTCACAAACATTGCAAACCGTTTATGCTCCCCATCCTCCTTTTAAGTAATATAAATAGAGATGCCACGTTCCCCTTCCATACTGAGTTTTCTATGAGCAATACTAGCTGCAACCCAAGCAGAGTGACAGCAAGTTATTTCAAATGCCTCCTTGGGGTGGAAATGCTTAACAGAATAGAATCCTGCTACATCGCATTCAGCCAGTCATTGCACCGGGTTTTAAGGCTGTTTTCCCCAGTTGCTTTGATTACGGTTGCAAATCCTATGTCACCAAAGGGTTTCTGAGGACATTATAAACCACAGATTAAATTTTAGGCTCATCTGACCGAGATGCATGAGGATAAATGCCAGCAAGCTAGTGAGAGGCATTCTGCCTGTTCAACTTGCAGCGAAGGTCTAAAATGAATGCCTCTGCTGGCCTTAATCTTGACCATTCTTCTTGTCTCCCATACTACTAATTCTCATCTACTCATCAGTCCTCCCAGAGAAAGCTGCTACATCCGACCAAGTTTTGCGCCCGGGCCATACAGAATCATGAGCATCCACTACTAAACCTCCTCAGAGGAGCTCTGTCTGCTTGCAAGTGTCATGCTGACTGGAAAAAAAAAAAAAAGGAGAAAATTATATTTTTTTTAAAATACGGATTTTTTTAAATCCAATTCAGACTTTACATCATTTTGAAATTCAAAATGTTTTGACCAGTATCAAAAAAGAAACCAACAAAAAAAAAACCCCTAAAAAATCAGAAATGTCCTCAAAATTTCTTCCCTTTTTCCAATTAAAATTGGAAACATTTCACCCAGCTGTAATAATGAGTACGTAGCAGCCTCCAGTGTCATTCCCAGGAGACAAGGTGGGTGAGGGAAACTCTTTTATGGAACCAACTTCTTTTGGAGAGGGAGAAGTTTCAGGCCACGCAGAGCTCTTCTTCAGGTCTGGGAAATTAACTCAATGTATCAAAGGGGTAGCCGTGTTAGTCTGGATCTGTAAAAGCAGCAAAGAGTCCTGTGGCACTTTATAGACTAACAGACGTATAGGAGCATGAGCTTTCGTGGGTGAATACCCACTTCTTCGGATGCATGTAGTGGAAATTTCCAGGGGCAGGTATAAATATGCAAGCAAGAGTGAGGCTACGTCTTCACTACAGGGGAGGGTCGATTTAAGATACGCAAATTCAGCTACGCGAATAGTGTAGCTGAATTCGACGTATCGCAGCCGACTTACCCCGCTGTAGGGACGGTGGCAAAATCGACCTCTGCAGCTTCCCGTCGACGGCGCTTACTCCCACCTTCGCTGGTGGAGTAAGAGCGTTGATTCGGGGATCGATTGTCGCGTCCCAACGGGACGCGATAAATCGATCCCCGAGAGGTCGATTTCTACCCGCCGATTCAGGCGGGTAGTGTAGACCTAGCCTGAGTAAGGCTAGAGATAAGGAAGTTAGTTCAATCAGGGAGGATGAAGCCCTCTTCTAGCAGTTGAGGTGTGAACACCAAGGGAGGAGAAACTGCTTTTGTAGTTGGCTAGCCATTCACAGTCTTTGTTTAATCCTGAGCTGATGGTGTCAAATTTGCAGATGAACTGAAGCTCAGCAGTTTCTCTTTGAAGTCTGGTCCTGAAGTTTTTTAGCTGCAGGATGGCTAACTCAATGTGTCACTGCTAAATACAAGGTTTGAACAGAGACTGTTTAGCATAAAGAGTTAACATAGTGACACTTTGAGTTAGTTTCCCAGACCTAAAGAAGGGCTTGGTGTAAGCATGAAAGCTTGTCTCTCTCACTAACAGAAGTTGGGTCCAATAAAAGATATCACCTCACCTACCCGGTCTCTCTAAATAGCACTCTGCCCACTTGGGCTCTTGGGCTGGGATTATCAGGCATACGCTCACTAAGGCATATGCAACAACCACAGCAGTGATGCTAGTGTGATGCTACTGCTGTGCAAACATCAAAATAGTAACACACAATATTTGAGCGCTCTGCCTCCTTTTTCAAAGTCCTGAACTCTGGTTCCTTATATAGCCTCCAAATACCAAAGTGAATGTTGGTGATGTTCTAGCTGTGATGAATATGTACTGGTGTAAAATAATTTTGAAAGCCAGATACTTAACTCTATCTGCAGGTGAAACTTCTTTATGGAGAAGAGACAATTCTGATGATAACCAAGATGCATGTAAGAAGAAAAACAGAAACTATGACAACAGGTGTTTACATGGAATAGCTTCATGTAAGAAGCCACAATCACTGAATTCTTAAAGAATAAAGTTGCTAGGACCAGATTGTCAGCTGGTGTAAATCAGCGTAGCTCCACTGAAGTCAACTGAGCGACATTGATTTATACCAGCTGACAATCTTGCCCTGATTTTCATAGCCTGTAAGGCCAGAAGGGACCACAGTGGTCGTCTAGTCTGGCCTCTGTCATTTCACCAGCCATAGGATTTCCTTGAACTAACTCCTGTTTGAACTAGAACATGTATTTTAGAAAAACATCCAAACTTGATTGAAAAGTCTCCAATGCTGAAGAATCCACCACCATCCTCAGTAAATTGGACCAATGGTTGATTACCCTGACTGTTAAAAATCTGCACCTTATTTCAGACTGAATTTGTCTAGTTTCAGCTTCCAGCCACTGGATCTTGTTAGACCTTTCGCTGCTAGATTGAGGAGCCCTCTGTTATGAAATTTCTGTTCCCCATGTAGGTCCCTATAGTCTGATCAAGTCACCCCTTAACCTTCACTTTTTAAAGCTAAGTAGATTGAGTTCTTTGAGTCCTTCACCGTAAAGCATGTTTCTCAATCCTTTAATCATTCATCTGGCTCTTCTCTGAACTCTCTCCAATTTATCAACTTCCTTCTTGAACTGTGGACACTAGAACTAGACACAGTATTCCAGCAGTGGTCACACCACTGCCAAATTCAGTGGTAATATAGCCTCTCCTCTCCTACTCAATATTTCCCTGTTTTGCTTCCGAGGTGCACACTAGCCCTTGGGCCACAACACTGCACTGAGAATTCATGTTCAGCTGGTGCAGTGATCCTACTAACAAAATCCTAATAAAAATCAGGAGAAAAAACAAAACAAAAACCAACCTCCCCCCCACAAAAACCCAGTGGAAAATTAGAACTACAAAAGCAATTTTTTTCTAAATAGAATATTTTTGGTGTTTATTATTAGGAGGTTATTGGCTCTTTACATGCACTCTTAATTAGTGTACCATAGGATATGCATAATGCATTTTTCAGTGCAGCCAAGCATTGTCAGATTATATGGACTCACGGCATTTTAAATTAATTGAAACAGCTAAAGATAATGCTCAAGAAGCAAAAGAGCCACATATGCATTATAAGTTAACAATAAAAATAATGATGGTAGAAATTCTTCTCCAAGCTTTAAAATCACAACATGGCTTCCTAATGTCTCCCAGGCATCTCACCAGTCAGAGTCACTTGACGTCTTTGCATTTTCTGTTATGGCTGATTTCAGAGACGGCTGTTTAAGATAAAAATAGGAGCTAAACGGTTAAACATTCCACACCACATAACGATGACCACCAACACTACTAGGAAATTTATAGATGCAAGATGGGTTTTTATAGACTCTACAAATGGTATTAAAAGGCAGTGGGGAAAAAACCGGAGGCAATACCTCCAGTGTGCATGAACATTGTGTGATGTCTGCCATCTTGTCCGACACATCGGAGATTGAACTGGAGCCTGCCAGAGCTAAAAACATGAGCTAAAGAGACAGGGCTCCCAGACTGGGGCTGGAACAATCCAGCAGCAGCAGGCCAAGAGTCCGGGGGCCAATTATCAGGAATCAGGCTTGGCTGGATGCCAGGAGATCAGAACTGAGACACAAACCGGAGGGCAGGGATCAAGAGTCAGGATGAATCAGGGTACCGGGGAGGCCAGGCTCAGGAACAGGTCAGCACCAGACCACCAATCCATGGCAGGGTGAAGCCCCAGTGTACAAACAACTTCCTGTTTCCTCTTCTAGCTTAAATAGGTGCTGCAGCCCAATCAGGAGCTTTGGATCTCTCCCAATCAGAGCCGGGGATGGGGCTTGTGCCCCAGTTGGGCTTCATGGACCTTGGTCTCTGCAGCTGTCTGTGGGCTGCTGGGTGGAGGATGAGTGTGTGATAACTCCCAGAACCCCCATGGACCGGGTCCAAGACACCCCACCCCCACCCCCTGGTCTGACAGGAAGAGACAAAACTCTTGTGGCACTGAACCACAAACCTTGGTTGAAAAGAAGGCAACAATAACATCTCTGAGCGGTCAAGAGGTCAGTATCCCCCTCTCCTACTGGAGACCACCAGCAATCACATGTTTTATGAGAAAGTAGTGAAGAGCAGTCTCCCATAGTGAGCAGATGCCAGTGTAATTTCAAATCCATCTCTCTGTGGAGCATTCAAATCATGAGTGAGTGTGTGCGTGGGCGCGTCATACACACATATCGTAAACGAAAGCTGAGAGTCTCATTAACCACTTCACTCCAGGAGCTGAGGTTTAAACTACAAATAAACCACTAAATACCATGAGAACGGGTACCACTCATGCAACATACACAAAGCGATGGGATAAAAAGAGCTGGCCTCATTTTCCTGTAGTGCCTTATGGTCCAGCAGAAAGATGATTTATTTCCACTGTAAACTCTTGGGGGGCAGGGGCTGTCATTTCTTGTGTGTTTGCACAGCGCATAACCGGCCTTTCGGTGCTCCCAAAATACAAATAATACTATTGTTAAAGGGGAAGAGGCAAGAACAATAGAGAATTTACTGGATCCCACAGCCCTTTCCTATTTGTGGCTGATTTACTATACTCATAGAGCTGAGGAAATAATGTGGGATAGCACATACATATATTACTGCAGCCCAACCCTTCTCCCATTGGGAATTTGGGCTCCTCCAGTGAAGACTTGAGAAATCGGGAAAGAAGGATGTCCTCCCCCCGCCCCAAGTTACAACTTGGCAAAACCATACCCCAGTATTGACTGTGCAGTTCTGAATACTAAATACTCACCAGATGGTTCCTCGCTCACTGAGCCCAAAATGGAAATGAACCAGAATGAAAGAAAGGGTAGCAGCCTGCCCTGTCTACATGATTAAATTAGACTTCCCAAATGCACCATTCTTCTGCTCCGATAGGTTTCAACTCCACATGCAGATATGCATCATGGGAGGCCTAACAATGCTGGCCTGTGTTTAGGGGGGAAATGCTCTAAGGTGATTTAAGAAACTTTGCTCTAAATACAGCTTAATCCCAATTCACTAATTATACGGGCACTCAGATAATTATAATTAGAGGTGGTCAGGAATATTTTGCATCAGTAAAAATTGAGAAGAATGTTTTCATTTTTGCTGAAAATGTTCTTTGAGATTTTTCAAGTTTTCATTAAAAAGTAAAGTAGTTCAATTGAAAATGGAAATTCCCTGTGGAAATTTCTGTATACACAAAAAAGCCATTGTGTGTCAAACCTTCCCCTCCCCCCCTACATTTTCCATTAGAAACTTTTGACCAGCTCTAGTTGTATTTAGATGTGTTTGTGTGAATAAAAATACAATCAGAACTGTATTTTGAATGATCAAAATCCTGCACGAAATGGAATTACCTTTCTCCAGAGCTCTAACTTCAAGTACAGAGAAGCTCAACGCGAGCAGATCAGACTGAAATCAAGATCTGAACTATGTGGACTCCAAAGGTGGAGGGGCTTTCAGACCCAGCGTTTCCATTCTGGTTCCACCTTAGAGCAAAGAGTACAGTCTGAGAAATCTGAAGCCTGATCTGAAGCCCCTCAAAGTACCAGGGGGGTTAAAGCCCGGCTTCAGGTGTGGCCCACTTTCATTGTAAGGCACAAGCAAAACAATATATCTGTACTGCATTAAGCAGCTTTAGAGAGAGAAGGTGGGTAAAGTCATATCTTTTATTGCACCCAACCTCTGTTGAAGCTTGTCTCTCTCACCAACAGAAGTTGGTGCAATAAAAGATACCCACCCACCCACCTTGTCTCTCTAATATCCTGGGAGTCGGGACTGACATGGCTACACTACACTGAATATATGAGTAGCTTTAAACATTGATAGCTCCAGCGCAGTTGGTATAATAATAAATTCCTTTTGTCAGCCGAGGATCTTAAGACAAACAGACTGTTTCATACAACCACGTTGTCTCTAAAGGAATAGCCTTTCTATGGCCTTGCACCTGCAGCAACTTGTCCAGGGTTTTCTATATTAAAAGGCATTATTGATTTTCTGGGCACCACGGAACAATTTAACATGGTGAACGAATTTGATCCTAACATGCGATTGCCTGTGTACCTTTCCTGATACACTGCCATTCACAGGAAAGGAAAGCAAAGCAGGTAAGTGCCGACCCTGCTCCCAAAACACAGCATCAAAGCTATTGAAGTCAACGCCAACGCTATCTAAGCATGCAGGCTCGGATTTCTGAAGGCAGCGCTCTGCTCAATACTGCAGCACCTAAATGCCTTAGGAGCGCAAGGCTCGTTTAAAAAAAAATGACTTAGGCACTTAGAAGTCAAAGTCCCATTGACTTTCAGCCTGGGTTCAGCTCCTAAGTAGGGCAACATCTAACTACCTTTAAAAATCAGTGTCTGGGCTAATCATTGGATAGCATTTGAACACAGCCAATCTCCCAC
The DNA here is from genome assembly GCF_002925995.2 of Terrapene triunguis. Classification (NCBI taxonomy): domain Eukaryota; kingdom Metazoa; phylum Chordata; order Testudines; family Emydidae; genus Terrapene; species Terrapene triunguis. The sequence continues at coordinate 17,445,050 of NW_020664540.1, read as the reverse complement.
GGACATGCTGAGGAGCGGGACTGAGCAAAGGAGTCTGGTGTCATTAAACTTGCCTCTTCATTTCCTCACTTGGTCTTTTGTTAGCACTGTTTAGTGCCAGAGGGTGTCTGGCCATAAGCCGTAGCCGCACAGTAGATCTGCGTGTGGGGTAAGCCTGGGGAGGGGGGGGGATGCTAAGATTGCTCCCTCTGGTCTCCCCTTAACATACCCTGTGCCCAAAGTGGCCAGACAGGACTATGCCGCCCACCTGCAGAGCAGGGCCAGTGGAAAGGAAGAGCTGGAAGGGGATGTAGCAGCGAATGCGCTGTTCCCGGTGCTCCCTTTAGCTCTCCCTCAAGGCAGGACTGGGCCCTCCCTAAAGGCAACCATCATGCTTGGGTTTAATAGGCCAAAGGTAAAACTGTAAGTACTCTAATGACAGCCAATGCCTTAGTGTTTACCGTCATGGGGATAAGAGCTGCAAAACACCTGTTTTCACGGGGGCTTATCCAAAGCCCATGGGAGTCAGTGGCCGTCTTTCTGTTAGCTTCAGTGGTCTCTGCATCAGGGCCACGCAGCATAATGAGCACATGTTTGCATCTCCCAAACATTACAGGCTGTTGGGGGCTGGATCTTGCTCCAATGGCAATGTTCCTCATGGCTTCTCTGGGAGCAAAAAGGAGTGTTTAACTGAAAGATTTGATCCTGATCCTGCAAAGACTGACTTACACACTTAACTTTCTGCGCTGTGACTCCTGTGCTGTGGGCTGCCCCGGTTCTTCCATCAACTTCCCCTGGTTTATTGTCGTCAATGGCACTGCTCTCAATGTATTCAGTAAAGCACATGCACAAGCCGGAGTCATATGTTGTGAATGGTTGCATGGAGACTACTGCAGGGGCCCAATTCCACGTGCCTACTGAACTGTGAAGTACGTCAATTTGTCAGTTAGTGGAAAATACATAATGAACTAAAATGTTTAGGGTTTTTTTTTTTCCTCCTGTTAAAAAAATAGACCTCAGATGATGTGAATCTCTCTCTCTTTTTTATGGTATTTGTACAAATGATGCAGCTCCCATCTCCCACTCTGAAAATGCTGGCTGTGGCCCCTCTTATTTGGTTGCCACATGCTGCTTTTCAAATTCCTGTAATCCTTACCCGGCCTTGTGCGAGCTGTCCAAATATTTGTTACTGTGAGTTCAGCACTACTGTGCTTCTGGGAAGTATTACAAACAGCTTCGCAAGCTGTTGTTCTTGCCTGTCTTGTTTGGGCAGTGGCCACTTTTCTGGTGTTCAAACTAGCGAAAAGGCTCTGCACACACATTTTATAGGGGAAAATGAACATTAATATATGGAGTTTCTGTATGATGGAGAATAACCTATGCGCCTTTCTGGTCAGGTCACTTGAAGTTTTGCTGGTACCAATTGGCACAAATTTGCCTTTAGCTGTTTAATATGATTTGAGATTACTGTTCTCTTTGAGGATTTCAAAGAAAGTAAACTTATTCAAAAAGAAATATATGTCTACTAGACATCTGGTGTCTGACTATTATTTACAATCATATTGCCTTTTCTTATTTAAACTGCAATCAATGGCAAAACCCCCAGTGACCTCAGTGGCACAAAGATTGGTGCCTGTGTATTATAGGGATAAAAGCAAGCTATCCTGATCATCTCTGTACTCTGAACACTTTCCTCCCTGATCCATCTGCACTTCTAATGTATCATAAATAATGGAATACTTGCAGTCTTCAAAATGATTTGATTGAGCTATCCACAATATATTTACTACAATAGAGTGGGACTTAGTTCCCCAGCCTCGCCTGCTCACTCAGCATGTCACTTAACATCAAAGAGAGCGACAGAATGTGGTTTGATATCAAAATAATGTTTAAATTATGCAGATGAGTATATCAATAAATATTTCAATTCTTTCATAATTGAAAAAAGGCCCTAAACTAGACATGATGGTTGGCTCTGCATTCAGCTGGTATAGAGCGCTGTGATATTCACTGTGCAATGCAGCTCCTGTTGCTACATGTGAGCAACAAGTAATCTTTGCTATAAAAGCATTCAAAGTTATTTCCTAAGGAATATTCAGGAATAACGGCAAAAGAAGCCAATACTGAGGAATGTTGGCAATAAGATAACTTTGGATTTATAAATGTTAGTGTTCAACCAGAAACTTGAGTCTAAGATGCTCCAAGGAGAAAGTCTGGGATATACAACTTAATAAACTTAAAACTGCCTTCACCAAACAAGGACACTTCACCAGACAAGTAGATTTCATCATGGAGTAAGTCACCAAAATACCCCAACAGAACCTGTTTCAATACAGAAATAAAACCCCCTCCGACAGCATACCCCTAGTTGTCACCTACCACCCCACATTGGAGCCCATACGGGATATCAAACAACTACAACCCATACTCGATGAGGACCCCATTCTGAAATAAATCTTTCCAGAACCCCTCTTCTGGCCTTCAAACAACCCCCCAACCTCTCCAAGCTCTTCATCAGAAGCAAGCTCCCCACAGACCAGGACCCACCAACTCAAAGCAGCACCAGACCCTGCCAGAACAAGAGATGCAAAACCTGCAGTCACATCTCTACTGCTACAATGATCAACACCCCCCACAACACACCTTCCGAGATCCATGACCCTACACATGCCTAAGACAACATGTGGCGTACCTCATCCAGTGCACTAAATGCCTCAACAACAATTACATGGGTGAAACCAAACAATCACTACCCTCTCTCGAATGAACTCACACAGGAAAATGATAAAAGACAAAAACACCACATCCCCTGTGGGTGAGCACTTTTCACAAAGCGATCACTCCAGATCTGACCTATCAGCCCACATCCTCAAAGGAAACGCACACCACGCTTTTAAAAGATGAGCCTGGGAGCTTAAATTCATGACTGCTAGACACCAAAAATCATGGACTGAACAGACACTCTGGATTTATGGCTCATTACAACAATCTGTAACCCACTACCCCCCTCCCTTTTTGTCCCATGACTGCAGAGGTGTTAATGGGCCACTCTACCTTGAATAGTCCCTTACAATATGCTGACTACTTATGCGAAACAGTCTGTTCCACCTTGCAGTTTGCTGTGAGGCTAAGAATTCCTTTCCCAGATCTGAAGAAGAGCTCTGTGTGGCCTGAAAGCTTGTCTCTCTTACCAACAGAAATTGGTCCAATAAAAGATATTACCTCACCCACCTTGTGTGTCTAAAATCCTGGGACCAACACGGCTACAACTACACGGCATCTAAGACTTGTGCTCATCTAGTGAATGAACAGAAACATAGCAAGTGGCCTAGCAACATGGCGAAATAAAAGTAGCCAATTTAAAATACTGAATACTAATGAACTGCTCAAACACAATCTAAGCATCAGGAATTATTCATCGGCAAATAATTTCAAACCAATAAATTGAAGACAACCAGTAACTATTTACAGACAATTAGCAAGCAGAGAGGCAAATTTTTTCACCATGGATCTGAAAGTTTATTGAAGTCAGCGGAAAGACTCCCGTTAACGTCAATGGACTCTGGATCAAGCCCTATACAAATTGTTAATCATTACAAAATGAATTAAAATAATGATTGGCCCAGCTGTCTTGGTGTTTTTAGACAACAGGCTGATAAGCTTCTCTTACAGATTATTAAAAACAAGAGTGTTAACATGCGACCTAATACTGCTTCCAGGAGCACCATTTGCTGCAGCACCACTAAACCGAATGCTCATTACTCTTTGCCTTGATCCTTCAGAGAGTTTTCAGTCTCTAAGGCTCCACTTATAACCACGGTAATTTACACTTAACTTTCCTAGTAAGGTTTCATGAGACAACGGTATCTAAGGCAGTGTTCTTCATTGCAAGGCCTGCGAGCCAGTGGCAGCTCCCATCGACCCTCAGTGCTGCTCCCTACGTTCCCTCTAAGCTGCGTGGCCGCGCAGCAGGCTATAAACAGCTGCACAGCAGCTCTAAAGGGCCACGCAGCAGGGACCTGGAGAGGAGGGAGGTAGGGGGTGGGCGGGAACAGGGGAGGGGAGCAAGTTGGGGCTTGCACGACTGCTGTGGGCCTCTCCCCCGGCCCCAGAGCTCCCTGATGCCGGCAGGAGGAGGAGAAACGCCCTCCCCTGGAGATTTTTTGCTGCCTGCTGGCAGGCGGGAAAAAAGACCCCTTTTCCGGAGCTAGCTGCTGCCGGCAGGGAGAGGGCTGGGGGGGAGTCCTCTGGCCCCAGCTCGGGGGCCGCCTGCCTGCACCCCAAACTCCTCATCCCCAGCCCTCACCCCGCCCTGCATCCCGACCCTCTGCCCCAGTCCTGAGCCCCCTCCTGCACCCTGAACCCCTCATCCCCAGCTCCACCCTAGAGCCCTCCCACCCAGCCAGAGCCCTACCCTGGGCCACCTTCCACTCTCCGAACCCCTCAGCGCCACCCCATGTGGCTCTCACACTGAATGTTTTTTTGCCAAAGTGGCCCCCACTTCAAAAATAGTGAAGAGCACTGATCCAATGCCTTACTAAAATCAAGACTTGTATTACATCTATTGTGGTTTTTGTCCACTGACTTTGGGTAACTCTATGAACAAAAGTAATCAAGTTTGCATGAGAGAGAATAAGATTAATGAATCGAGCCTTTACTCTCTTCAGTTAATGCTCACACAAATAAAACGTGTTCCGTAGTCTAATCACCTGCCATCAAGACAAAGAGTGACATTGTGAATGAGAACTCAGTTGGAGTTTATTAGCCAATCACAGTTAAAATGAGGTTGAGGAATACAAATCTAACAGAGTTGTCTTAACCTTCCTTTACTTCAGACTAAGGCAACTAAAACATTATGAGCTAAGCATTCCAAAAAACGGAGGCACACCCACGCCCACCAAAAAACTGGCACGAAGACCAGCACCTGTATTCACACCTGGAGTCTGGATAAGTACAAGCACAAAATGGCCCTTGGCTGATCCCTCTTCTCTTGAGCCAGTAGAGCCGGTCAAAACATTTCCATCTTAACCTTTTCCAATGATAAATGGCCTTTTTATATATAAACAAGTTTTAATGTACATTTTTGGGTTTGTTCAAAAAAAGTCTCTTTTTTTCCAACAAGAAACTGAAAGACAAAAAAGTTCAGTTTCTTAACAAATGAGAAAAATCACTTTTTGGTAAATTTTTAAGTTTTCATATTTTTTTTTTGTTACTTTTACAAGGGAAATAGGAATATTTCCACAATAAAATTAGAAAATGAAAGTTGTGTTAAACCCTTTGGGGGGGTTGTTTTTTTGGTGTGTGTGTAAAATATTTACCATGCTGCAAGAGGAAATTATACTGAGTTCTTCGTACTTTCCATATATTAGAATACAAATAATTTCCAAAGGGTAAAAGTACTAACCTGGTTGTCTTAGCAAATTTAAAGCCAGGTAATTATATTTTAGGCACCTAAACTCATCATGTAGTTTCAAATGTGTACAGAATGCTTCACTCCCTGTTCTACACTGGCATGGGATGTTGGTAGATAATGCAAAACAGCTGATGTATCCTTCCCCAGAGGTACTGGCCTTTCAGTGCTAGGGAGAAGGAGGATTAAGTGATTATGATCGATCGATCTATATACAGAGCTCCCTTTGGGATAGTCTATAGTTGCATGATTCTTGAAAAAGGTGCTAAATACTTTAAAGTATTCCTCTGTTTAACTGGTTTCAGAGTAGCAGCCGTGTTAGTCTGTATCCGTAAAAAGAACAGGAGTACCTGTGGCACCTTAGAGACTAACAAATTTATT